>NC_081215.1:20135273-20285273 GCF_902713425.1 Acipenser ruthenus
AGTGTGTTGAAATGCACTATAAAAATACAATCTGTATACTGTTGATATACTACTATACTGGCAATATACTTTAGTATTTTATTTATATTGTGACCCAAGCTATTTCACTGAGGAGAGCACAGAAGTCTTCTTCAACTCAATAAGCACAGTTTTGCCAAGCAACACAAACAAGTCTCATAGAAAAAAAAAAATAATAATAAAAATAATAATACCTCTCAGTTATGATTGTCAGCTCCATGCATTTCTCCAGCAGTGCCTTTTCATACTAATGAGAAAAAACAAAACAAGGTCCAATTTAACCAATGCATCAGAAACAAAACTTCACCCCTGCAATGATCTTGAAAAGAATAAAAGAAAAGGTGGGCAAACATGCCTTTAGTTTATTAGGCAGGCTAATTCAATGAACAATTTTCTGAAGCAATCACATTCCTAAATTTCAAAGCCATCCAACATAATCGGCAGGATATACAATAAGCACATTTTTATTACATGCAAGATCTGATACTGAAGTAGCACATATAACATTACCATGCTGGTTTCTTGACATCATAATTTACACAAGTATTCCTATTATATCCTTTACGTTAATTTCTAATATAACTAGAACAGGTCTGTTTTAATAGGGTTGTGCGACGCAAGTCTATCACCATTTTAAAGCCTGTATTATTATTTTATGTTCTGTTAAGATAACTAATGAGAAGTTCTTGTTTATTTTCCTTCTATAAAAAAATATATTTATTTTAATTCTTCACATTACAATGCTCGTCAAGAAAAAAAGGCATGAAAAAAAATTAAACAACTGGCCTTTCCAAGCACGTCACTCTGTAAACCTATTAAAAGCTGATTTTAAATAGGCAAATCTATGAGCTATTATAAATTCAGCTCTGGTTAAACAGAGTTATATAATAATGCACTAAAATTTTATTATTTTACATTCTATTGCCACTTTCTAATGTGATTAGTGATGCGAATCATTAATTATAGATGAAGCAGAGGTAGTGGATGAAATGACCCTTTGGTTAACAAAACCCTTTAGTTAATATTACACATTTAATTGTTTATATTTCCTACACTTTCGTTAATAAAAGGTGAAGTTATTTAAAAATGAATTTCATTTAAAACAAAACATAGAAATTCAGTTGTCCAAATCAGCATACAACAGAAACAAAACTGTAAAGAAAAAATAAATAAATAAATAAATAAATACATAAATAAAAGTGACACACAAATCCTATTTGCCAAAACAGCATGACACTTTATAATGACATCCAGAAAGACATATCTTCCAACCTTTAAGGCCATTCTATGTACACAACACTATAGTCATAAAGGAGATACACTCATGGGAAATTCTGATCAAGAAGGAAGGCCACATTTCTTTTTCTTCTCCATGGTTTACTGATATTACAATATGCATTACTGGAGAATGATGGATAAACTATGAGTCATTGTATCAATTTGCTGGTTCACAAGTTCAGTGCTGATCATCAGATCAAGCAATTGCAAAGGAACTAGGTAATAATGTAGAAACTTTGCAGCGAAGGTACGGGTCATCATAAATGTCACATTGTCAATGCAACGTTAACTGTACAGCAATAACTCAAACTGATTAAAAATAACGATTACATCCTTAGCTGGATTTACAATCTAACAATGGTGATGGCAGAGGTCCATATATACTTCCCATTGTGTCACAACTATATTACAGTTATATCCTGTGTAATAGGGTTTTACCTGAATAAGAACCACTTACTTTTTGTATTTCTGGAGGAGAATTCCTTGTGAAGGAGTTGTACTCGTTGACCAGGGAGCGCACATGGCAATTGGCTCTCACTGCTGTGCTGTGCACTCTTTGCCAACGGTTCTTCTCCAGCTTTTGAAACATTTTGGTCAGTTCAGAGCTGATAATTAAAGCTCTCTTCAGCAGAGTCTGAAGGTTGTCCCGTACAGTGTGCTCTGGGTTAATGATGAGCTCGCTTTGAGCATCTTCATCAACACTGATTGGTTTTGATTGAAGGATGCACATGCACTCCACTTCTGTCATGTACCGCAAGTCCTCCATCCATCGATGAACAGAATCCACATGAATCAAGTGCATTCTGAAATACAAAAAAATACAAAGAATGGTCATATGAAATTGCACTTTTTACCAATGCACTGAATGTTATTAATCACATTAGGTACTTGTTTGTGTGGAGAGTAAATGTACATGATTCCCAGATCTCAAATATTTACATCAAAATACAGAACTTGTTATATACTTTCCTCATTTTTTCTACAATGGTAACAAACCTAAATCCAACTCTGAATGGTATTTTTCTTGAATGGGTTAATATTATCAACCTGTACCTCGCCGGGAGCATTTCACAGCAGGAAGATCACCCTGGATTGTATCAACCACCTATCCATGCATCTAATTCAATGGAGAGGGCACGGTAGCAGACTGTGTTCCATACATTTGGAATTAAAGGATAAAGATCATATGGATTTGAGTCTCTCTTATCTGCAGGGCAAATCCTGGAGACCTGCAGGACAGTACAGTAACGCTAGCAGAGAGTCAACAAATGTTGCTGGAGCAGCTTAAACTGAATTATTTTGTTGTTTACTCATGATCATGACCCTTTCGAATTCCTGAAACTGGAGGTGAGTGAAATAAATGTTCAATGTTAGTGCGTAAACAAGGTGTATATATCTGAAATATACAAAGAGACAGTTATGTGGTGCAAACTGGAAGGCCAAACCAATGATTTATAGCATATAATAATTCTGTTGACCATCCAAAGAATCCACATGGTTAAACTCATTAGAGGCCCCTACAAGATATCATTTGTTGTAGTATGTTATTTATTCTTTGTTGTAGTATTTTATTTATTCCAGTACTTATACTCTGGTAAACCTGTACATTTTCAACCAGTTCACCTCATCAAAAATGCCTCTGTATCATCCAATTTTTTTGTTTTATACTAAATGATTATTTTGGCCATAACTTCAGACCTCAAACTAAAATATTTCAATATGTTTTTTCACCCCCGACATACAATGATGTGTGCTTATAGTAAATATATAGTGTGAGGCTGGCTGAACAGCCACATCCCTACTATTACTTACACTATCAGTCTTTTATAACATTTCATTCTACCATAGGTCTTTCCTTTAACTCAATTATTACCCAGTTCCTTTGTTACTATGACAGCCTAAGTTATTGGCAAATATTGATTAACCAACAACTATGCAGGTTCTTTTCTAAGTGAGCATATTGACTCTCTATCCGTCCTCATTTGTCTGACACGTTATTAGTCAAATTGAACACATTGGCATCTAACTTGGCTTACAGCTGTTTAGTGGGTGGTGTATTCATTGATCTAGCTAAGTGTTTGAAAACATTCCATTGTTGTACTTGACAGAAACAAGATATGTTGTTTCCTTTTTTAATATTTCTTGCAGAATTGACACCGACCCTTACATTCTCATTATGTTTTATTTTAGTATTACAAATAGAGAATGATCCGTGTTTTAACATTTAGTACCCTATTCATAAAAAAAACGTTTTAGCGTGTTTATTGCGTATTAGATCATCTTATCAAATGTATTGGATAGGTGGAACCAGGTCTCACAGTTGTCGATCTAGACTGTGCACACACAAGGAATATTGCTTTGACCTTTGGGCATGTACAGTTAGTTATGTAGGAAAATGGAGTTGGGGATTTGGTCAGAATTAATGGTCTCCTCAATGCTGAGAAGTACAGGCAGATACTTATCCATCATGCAATACCATCAGGGAGGCATCCGATTGGCCCCAAATTTATTCTGCAGCATGACAACGACCCCAAACATACAGCGAAAGTCATTAAGAACTATCTTCAGCATAAAGAAGAACAAGGAGTCCTGGAAGTGATGGTATGGCCCCCACAGAGCCCTGATCTCAACATCATCGAGTCTGTCTGGGATTACATGAAGAGAGAGAAGCAACTGAGGTTGCCTAAATCCACAGAAGAACTGTGGTTAGTTCTCCAAGATGTTTGGGCCAACCTACCTGCCGAGTTCCTTCAAAAACTGTGTGCAAGTGTACCTAGAAGAATTGATGCTGTTTTGAAGGCAAAGGGTGGTCACACCAAATATTGATTTGATGTAGATTTCTCTTCTGTTCACTCACTTTGCATTTTGTTAATTGATAAATATGAACTATTAACATGTCTATTTTTGAAAGCATTCTTACTTTACAGCATTTTTTCACACCTGCCTAAAACTTTTGCACAGTACTGTATATTTATATATATAAAAAATTATAAAATGGATGGATGAAGGCTACATTTACATCCTGAGCCATTTGGGGAAAAAAAGACATAATACCACAGTAGTGACGACAAAAATGGATAATTCCTCTGGAGGAAAATATACTTGAACTTTGACCCATTCAACTCAGAGACCATCACTTTCAATTCAAAACACAAAATTCAAAACACCCACAGTACAGAAATGGTACAGTCGTATCTCAGAGAAACTGGAGAGGAACAGGAAATTAAAACAAGGTAAAAGGCAATCATCCAAATAAAGCTGAAGCACTAACGGATAACGACATAGAATGTCTGTACAGCACTGAAACACTACGTTTAAAAAAACCCAAATGTACTGCTGAACCTCGTCTTCTTTAATATTAGCATCACAAGGGTATCTATGTATTATAAGATGGGCCACTTCAGTGAGTTACAGGAAAAACAATTCCATCTCGGATTTCTGTGACAGTTTATAAATGACTCGACCTTTGGTCTCGTAATTTATGACATCACAGAAACCCTAGATGGGAATTATTATCCTGTAACTCACTAAAGCCCATCTATATATCTATCTGTATGTATATATTATATATATATATATTATATATATATATATATATATATATATATATATATATATATATATATTCATTCTAAATAGTTGACTCCCATTCCTCAAATATTGAGTTTTATACAACTGCAGAAAGAGAGAACATTGAAAAGCACACCTCACAGGCATGGTTCCTTGGTCCAGTCCGGGCTTAAGCACACTCTTACTACAAAAAATAATTCTGAAGAAGTTTAGCTTTTTTTTTGTCCTGTTTTCCCTTACATGGGTGATCAATGATATTACTATATTTACTCACCCTGTTCCCATAAACTGAATACACACTGGGTAACATCAACACTATAACAATGATGCAGAGATACAGCTATGTCTCTCTAAGCAATCATACCACTTTACATATTACTTTTTTGTATTATCCAACAAAATTGATCTAGTCTACTAGTCTACTAATTCACTCAGCAATTGCTATAAAAATACTCCTGGCACAGTTTACTGCATAATGGGTGTAATTTTCAATAAAGTTGAAGGGATAGATCAAACTAAAGTTACAGGCCATTAGCCACAGCGCTTGAATAAACAATGGCCAATATTTTTAAAACTCTTTAGTTTTGAAAATCCTCAGTAAATTAGCTTTTTTCTTGACTACTCAACGGGAGCAGGCTGCTCCATGACCTCTGTGCCCCTTTAGTTTTAATCACCCTTCTCTTCTAGATCAGATTTTAAGAGCAATACATTGACACAACCCCATTGAATACAGAACCCTTGCATATTAAGGTCATTTCCCATCATAAAAGAGTAGTTTGAAGCAGGTGCCTCTACGGGATATCAATTAAACACTTACTGCAGAATAAAAGTGGTGCTTGCAGTTAGATGTTTTTCCAACAGTACTGAGCATGCTGATCATTCACAAGCAAGACAAAGCCTTTTATGGATTACTTTTTTGGGCAGCTGCAATTAACTGGTGCAACATCAAAAGTAGTATTTTGTTTTGACTACATCGACAGCAATTATATTATATTTTTCAACTTAAATCAACTCTTCGGAAACACAGTCCCTTGCCTCAATATAAAATGGAAACTCAGAGCCACAAAAAAGGAAAAAAAGATACAACACAGTAATTATATGAAATGGTTTGACATTACTATTTTTAGCTCTTGCATGCGATTCATATACACGTTTTAGTATCAGTAAAGGTACCCATTTATGTTCGAACAGTTAGCATCCCATTTATAGTAATGTTTATTGGTACTCCTCATTTCTTTGGCCGAAACATTGATCTGTTTTTTTAACTTTGTTCTTTTTAAATAATAAAGAATGAACATTTGATTTACAATCTATTATTATGTTGTTGCACCGCTACTTGCATTAATCATGTTTTTGTTGTATAACGTCTTAAAACACTAACAAGTCCTTTTAAAAAGCTTAACATATTGTAGATGGCATTTAAAAATTATACATAATCTGTAGCTCTGGCTGAATGTGGTAAAATCATCCATCCATCCCACCCCCCACCATTAAGGAATGTGATATCCCTGCAGAAATTGTGGTTATTCAATCCGATAATGAAGGAGTCTCTGTCAAATTTGACCCATAGTGGTGAAGTGGTTAACAAATACGAAATGAAATTGACCAGACATTAGTCAAGAGAACCATCTCAAAGCCTCTCTTTTCCATTTAGTGAATAGGCTGAACTCATGGCTTCTGTTTATTGCTTTTCATTTATCGAGAGGTATGCGAGGGTGACACTCAGTACACATCTGATATAAATGGTGATGTGAAATATCCGATGTATTATTCATGAGGGCATACAGGTGTATAGGTGCCAACACCTTTTCTAGAATACCCCGTTATGTTTTTTGGTAGAGAAATATCAAATTAAAAAGGAACAATGCAACTGCCGAGATATACAATTAATGAGTTATATTGATGAAAAAAGTCAATTGTTCCATGTTAATTATGATACTTTTAAAACAAATGAAAAATAAAATACAAATATGTTGAAGTACAATAATTATATTAGATTGTGTTTTTTTTTTCCTAGTGTACTGGCATATGAAGTTTAGAGGAAACTTGTTTTGAGTGGCCCATGCATTATTTACTAGCCCACGTAAATTTCCGTATGAATTTCAGCAAATTGCTGTACTCAAGTATTTGTAATTTTAAACAATTTGGTTTTATAATATTGTTTTTCAGGATACATTTCAGGCATCATTTGTTATGCTTTTGGTAATTACAATTATTTATACAATAAACCACTTCATTATAAAAGTATATATTTTAAAAACACACCTCTGCAGCAAGCTATAATTAAATGGACAAATAGTTTAAGGAATCCAATTGAAAGTCTTCCTCATTTTCCAACTCAAATCAACCTTACTAGACTGCCCACATAATTTGTAATGTTCACATCATTCACATTGTTAAAGAGTTACCTGACTTTCCACGCAGTGATCTCTTTCTTCCCACTACCATAAATAACTTTCACTATATGCAAGGCCAACATTATGAACCTCCCATGTTCAATGGTAAGTTGATGTTAAAACTATGTGGAAAAACTGGGAGCATGAAAGCTTAAGTCTAGAAAACTTGCGATAACCGATTGCTGCTTCAACTGGCACAAAGGCTCCTCCTAAGCAAACTGAAGTGCAGGATTTTTTTTAAGCGTTTTGTAAGATGAGACTTTAAGAAGCCTATAAAAACCTTCATGAAAACATTAATTTGTATCGCCAGTATACTGTTATTTACATTACCCATACATGTTTTCACTCGAGTTCAGCTGTCACTAGCCACTAAAGCACTAACTGCAACAGCGGGTTCGTTTCAAACTCCCTAATGCAACCCATTTACAAAAACACTTTTAAAAATGAGTTAATTCTCAAACACAGTATTAGCAACAGTACTCTATGTAGCAAATATAGCATTCTCTGTATTTTTAGTTGGTGTATTTTTTTGTTATAGGTTTCATAATTAAACTGCAAATAAGTTAGTCTACATGTATTACGTTCTTTTAAAACTAAAATAATTGTAAGGTCCCCTCTTACTAACTGGTTTAGAAATGATGTAGACTACATGAATTTGTTCTAATCATTTTATGGACAAGCATCTTAATGTATTTCCTAGCTCTTGTTTGCTCAGCCTAGTTAATGGGAAACATGATTACGAGTCAAACAATGACTAAAGAAATTTGATACCGACAGCCAAATTACAATATAATATCCTTCAAAACAACACATACGCTTTGTTTTGATTATATTAGCTTTCACCTAGAGCTACTAAAAATACTGATTAAAAATTTAAATTTAATTTTTTTTCTTTAAAAAAAAAATATACAAGGTGCGTACAACTAAGAATACATAAACAAAGTAATACATGCCGATAGAACTGCACACAAGTGCTTTCCAATTAATTCCCAAGAGGCTGATGAGACAGCAACCAGAGTGATTATAATTGTCTCTTGCTCTGCTGGCGCTGCCTGTATTTTGCACAAGAACCAAAAGGACAGTAATTGCAACTACGTAGGTGTGCCTGCAGTGTCTAAGCATTAAGGGCCACTGCCTCTCACCCGAGAATGAAAACGAATCACTTTATTATCCATGCTTGCATGGGGATGTTAAAGTTTGTGTCTTAATTGCCCATCATTTGTTGCACATGCCATAGCAAAAGTTCATTCCATTTTGCTCCTCTCACCGGTAACAAGCCATGTTAGGCAATTTGTCAAGAAGAATGTTCTTGCCCATGTAAAACAGACTGGTGCTCTTTTTCATCCAAACCTACAGAGGAAAAGTTACATAACTCTGCTTCAGCTCTGAACACATTCTTAAATGTGTGTGTTCTCTCGAACGTGTTTTAAAAGACACAAATATTCCATAGAAACTCAATGAAGTATTAATAATGCCAAACCTCATTTACTTCTTTAAATCAAGCACAAGTTTAAAAATGGTGTTGTTTTATTTATCAGACTAAGGTTGCTGCTGCCAGAACAATAGAATGTTTGATTTACCATTTACAAATATATATTTTTGTAGTCTTTCATTTATTTATTTTACTTCCAGAATTGAAATAGCTGTACATTTTCAAACAATGTAAAATACCCCCTGATACTTAGGACCTGATTGACAAAGATCCATGAAGTAGCATCACCTACTTTCCTTCTTAAAATACAATGGCTAAAATATGCACTTGCCCAAACTAGACACGTGAATGTGCAACTGCAACATATTTACCTTTTAAGGTCAGCTAATTCTTCGGTATATCCCACCGTCTTAGTGCAAGTATGACATTTTTTATTTTGCATTATTTTTTGTACTTTTGCTTTGCTTGAGTTAAAAAAAAAAAAAATGTATTCATTTTAGCCTGCCTTTTTTTTTGGTCTTAAAATACAATCAAAGAAATTACCCAAATATTCCAGATTAAGCAGCAGAAACAGACAAACCTAAACCTGCAGGTTCCAATTCCAATTGCACTGGACAGCTGTTTTTTTTTTTTTTTTAATGCTCGCAGCTTTGTTAGAAAATATTTGAATGGACTCTTCAGAAAACTGTTCTGTATTTGTGGTGTCTGTCATTGTCATTTAATGTTACATGTAAATCACTTAAGCTGCTGCATACTGGCGAGTATGTACATCAATGTTATTTATTCCTTGGAGGTGAAGTAAAAAAAAAAAAAAAAAAAAGTTTAATCTATTTTAGCATTAAAACACTTCACCTGTATTTGGCGACACCTCTTTTTCCCTCCTGACTGATTTAATACAGAAGTACACCGGATTCAGACCTGCCATTACACCCTTGTGCTACATCCGTTAATGCAGAGTAAGGCAGGGTTTAATAAAGATTAAATAATGCCACAGCCAGGCTCTGTGTCTTTCATTACAAGACATAAGGGTGCAGGAGACTTTGTAAATCAAGCCCTAAAACAAAGTATAAAACAAAATGGCAAGAAGAGTGTTCTACAAAAAACAATAATGCCGTAAAGTAAACACTTCAGTAATGGAGAATCCTAATGTTGTATCACTCACTACCTGGTAAAGCAGAGACAAGTTCAGGCATGCTTATCTACAAGAAGCTCTTAGGCAGTTCAACAACCTACTGTACGAATAAGTATTGTCTGTTTGTAAATCAAGGTCGACAAGGTTTCTCTGTTGTTTTTCTCTGTTGTTACTGGATAGCATAAATGGCACATGCATTACTGTATCTGTCTTTTCTATGCTAGTCTACATTCCTACTAGTTTTATCAAATAAAACAAAAAACAGTGCAATGGATTGAAAACATGTCTATGGGGATTGAAATTATCTAGTACTTCATGATCATTTGTTTTTGGTTTACATACAGCAGCTGAGTTGCTTTAACTCATGAGCATGGACCTATATTTTTCCTTTTATTTTATCAAATTAACTTGGTTCAACTGTTGTGAAAACAAACAACTGTAGGTGTCTAAACATAATTGATCTTCACCGTATAATATTGAAGGTTCCCAGAAAAAACGCATTGTTAAAACAGAGGAGTTATCTCATGAATATGGACAGTTGATTGAAGTTTGAACTAGTTTCTGTGAACCAATGAGACTGGTTGCTCCATACAAAAACACCATATATGTCTGCATGTAATAGTGATTGAGGATTTTCAGCTAAGTAGTCAAGTCAATTGATATGGTAAACGTAGATCACAATACCATTCAGTATTATCTGTTTACTTTGCTGTGCATTTCAGTCTGAAATGGACCTTTGAAAAGGACCAAACAAACAACAAAGGCTCAGTCATAAATACTACCACATTCAAGTACTGTATGAACCTTATGGAAATAGCGTGACGTCATGAAACTAGTCAACAAATAATGTATTCAGCTGCAACAGAGTAAACATGTTTCGTTGGCAACTACTACTCGAACTGTGCTTTCTTCTGGTTATTGGAGCCCTAAGAACATATAACCAGGTTACAGAAAGACACCAGAATACAAGTGGGGCTGGTAACAAGGTTCAAAAAGCTAATATATGTAAGAGTCTTGGATGCCACTCCAATAACTCTGGGAAAGAGAGAATCCAGTAGTATCCAGCAGGGGGCGGTTTCTGCTACAGCCAACTGATGGCTCGGTGTGGAATTATTGAACACTGGCAAGCAAGACACCCTACTCAACTTTCTAACAAGCCCCTCTCTGCAGCATTTATTAACAAAATAAAGTGCAAGGTGTACAGTAAAACCAAAGTGCAGGCACAGACAGAGGGTCCTTGTAATCACATAATAAGCACACAGTAAGTGGAAGATCATAGTCAAATGCAACAGGAAACTTGTGTACATGGCCAGGAGTGTATATAAAAGTTTGGTGAAGATTGGAAAAAAAATCAAGGCAGATATCGTGTACACCATGTAATGCTACATACAGACATGTGGGACAGTTAAATGAAATGCATAAATTATATTTTAATAATACTTAATCATATTATATACTGTACTTTACAGAACACAATCCGTGTACTACTAACTACTAGGCATGGGATGTGAGAATTTTAATTGCCATGTAAATTTTAATTGCCATGTAAATTAAGTATTAGACTTTTATAAAACATAATAGTTTTAACAATTAAGAGCATACAACCACAGGTGCTCCCGAGTGGCGCATCCGGTAAAGGCGCTCCGTGTGGAGTGCTGGATGCACCGCCACAAACATTTGTAAGAATGGCATTGCAAGAGTAGCATCTGACAGGAAATCTCTGCCGAGGGCAACAGTGGCACAGCTTGACATCTACATACATACATAAAGTAAAACTGTTGTTTCAGATGTGTTTAAGATATCTGAATGTATTTAGTATTCCATGATCTGTTTTATAGATTAGCTCACATTTTAAATCAATTTCATTTAAAATATTCTCCATTTGATAAAAGGTCACTTCTTTTTATCTGGTTTCAGGCTCAAAGCATCCATTTAATTTACAACAAACAAGTAGTAGAAAATGACCAATGTGAAAATAGATTAGTCCCAAGAATGTGTTTTAAAAATAAAATTAATAAATAAAAAAAGCCAAGTATAACATTTTATATTCTGCCACTGATCTCAGCAGGACTGACATCAAAATTAATTCCCCACTAATTTAATGTGGATGCATATTAAAGTAATCTGAAGGCTATCATGTTGCAATGAAGGCAGTGGCAGAGGTTCTACTGAACACTGTAGACTTGGTTGAATGAACTAAAGGAAATCCTCTGATACGGTTTTCATTAAAATAAGCCACAAATATCCATTTAATAGCCCTGCGACTTTCATGCCAAAGAGTAATGCCTGTATTAGCATGCACTGCATTACATCCATTATTTTCTATCCATAACCATTTTAAAAATGAGATTCCTAATCTAATCAGATTCATAATAAAATGAGAAGAGATGATGTACTGTAGACCTGGTAAAAATGCAAAACAAGCCAGCCAAGGTATTTCTATTAAGAATACAAATCATTAGAGACCGTTTAATAAACTGAAATTAAATGGTAAGGATTCATAGGTAATCCAGCTAGAACATTTTAGTAAACATGTCTAATTATATATTCATTTTCTTTATAATTAAATTAATATATATATATATATATATATATATATATATATATATATATATATATATATAAATTACATATATACACACACACACACACACAGATGCACAATGAAACATCATACCTCATTGGGCACATACATAATGTTATTTACATTTTAAGTAGTGAGTAGATAGGTTTGTTGATTGTTTCAGTAGTATTGTTCCTTGGGATAACAAAATACTGAGCTCAAGTGATGTGATTTCATAAAAATGGCAGGTGGTCAGTGTTTGGTATTTGAGACGAGTTAAAATTGCCAAAATGAGTGGATTAACAATCTGTATAAATAGCCATTTGAAAAGACATGCTTTTAATTAACACAAAAACAGTGAAAGATACGACCATGCCTCGCTTAAGTAATGAAGATCGCCTGGTTGCTATCAGCATGATTGAAGGAGGCCTGTCTGTGAGAAGTTGCCCGGAGAATGTTCTGCGTTAACAAATCAGCAGACTAGTCCAGAGAAACCAGGAATCTGTGAGGGACAGGCCACGTCGTTGAAGGCAGAGGGTCACCACACCAGCCCAGGACCGTTATGCTGACTGTTGAGTTGTTCAAGCTAACCGGTTGGGCGATGGAAGTGTAATGATGTGGGGAGGAATCTCTTTTAACACAAGAATGCTTTTGGTGCAGATTGAGGGCAACCTTACTGCTCAGCGATACATTGACGAAGTCCTTGAGGCAACAGTTTTTCCATTCTTGCAAGCCAATCCGGAAGTGTCGATTTTCCAGCAGGACAATGCAAGACCACACAGTGCTAGGATTACAATTGCACAACTTCAAGAAAACAATATCGAGGTCTTGCCGTGGCCAGCTTTTTTTCCTGACCTGAGTCTAATAGAACATCTGTGGGACCAAATCGCCAGTGCCATCCACAGGAGACAACTGCGACCAGCCAACATTTGCCAGGTGGCTGCAGCTGCACAGGAAGAGTGGCGGAACACCCCACAGCAGTCTATCCAGAGGCTGACCAGGTATATGCATCAGTGCTGCCAGTATTGTGTTAATGCAGAGTTATGTTGTTGCAAATACTTGTATTAAATAATGTAACAAAATATTAAGTGTAGGGTAAATATACTCCAGTGTATAAAATGTACCTGTATTTTGAAGTGTATGCAGATATAAATATGGGTTTAATTAAAAAGTGTGAACAAGCACTTGTTCTTATAAAAAGCTAGTACCTCACATTCCTTTGCATCATGCCTGTACCTTATTAAACTAGGGAGTATCGTTTTCAGTAAGCGATTGCGTTTCCCTCCCACAGCTGTACGACTTAAGACAAGGAGGCAAATTAAAGTTTACCTTTGAGGCCAATCTCCTCAAGTCAGAGTGCTGTTGACAGGACGAGGTTAAAGCTTGAGCAAAGTCTATTAACCCCTTCACAACCAAAAACACAGGTTTACCGCTGTTTGTTTTCTACAGGTTATATATTACATTAACAACTTCTTTAAAAAATAAGAGGGTTGCAGCTATTCAGCTGGTAAGTAACTTTTCATTAGCTTATAGGCCATAAGCTATATACAGATACATCTCCATATACCCCTTTATACAAAAAAAAAACTAAGAAATTGTTTTTGATTTGAAAGATGAAATATTTTGCTAGTTTAATATGCTCACTTCCATATTCCACAAACGTATTATGCAAAACATGACACCTGGATGGATTTGTTTGAGGGTTTGAGAGTTAAACATTTAAAAGTTTACATTAAGACTTCAGTATAAATTGGCATATACATTTTATCAAAATTGAAAATGAGACATTCATTTTATTCTGAAATGGGGGGAAAAGCTGGCTCTTCAGAGAAAAATAAACAAGGAGTAACAAAAACAGCTAGGCGCAATCATTTCTATTACTGTAATTACCTGTCCCATCTTCTTGTGGATGTGATAAAAGGGTTCTCTTACTGCTTGAAGTGGACCACTCACCTTTAACTGCATGAATGGATAATTTAACTGCTGCTTCATTTTCACATACACAGAGAACAATGTTCTGTATGTCTACATCAATACATTCTGTTTTTAAATTTCAGTACTGATATTCTCAAAAGGCAGAATCAATGCACTACAGAACAAAATACAATAAAAACAGGTCTAATGTGTTCAGTATCAGTAAGTTTTGTAAAGTATAAACAAGGTCTTCTTCAATCTAAGCAGCCTTAACATGGACTATGGATTATAATATCGTGGTATGGTGCAAAGTTATGTTTGAAATCCTCCAAACCACAAGCCTCTTAGGAGAAATCAGCAGTCATTTAAGACAGCGTACTAGGTTTTTGAAGCAAGTGCTTGTCAATAAAGATTCCTCCTTTATCTGAAATGTATAGATTTGTATCCTGCTCTTTCATTTTAATGCTAATCTACACCTTTAGGTTGACAAAGTCAATGTCTCAAGGTGAACAATTAAAGGAGTTTAGTGGGTAAATAGTCTCAGGTTAAGCAAACAGAAAACCAAGCGCCTCTGTATGGTAAACTGGGATATCACACAAACATCTTTCCAAAGGAAATATCATAATGCCCTGGTTTTAGTGGTGTGTGGCAGATGCCACTGTAATAGGGATATGCACTGTAATTTAAAGAATATATTGCACATTATGTAGAGGTTGCATGTTAATCAGGTTTATAACATGCAAGCTGTATATAACAAATCATATGATGTGGTGATCTCTGCTGGCCACTCCTTGTCATATGGGGCCAGTAGAGTTGAAAGGTCACTGCATCATGTGATTTCTTAAAAAACGATGTTTCTGCAGGCACAAGTATAGCCAGGTGTATTCTGATACATAACATTTAATTCAATATTAAAGCAACGCAGAATGATTGTAAACAGAACAAATAAATATAAAAAGACATTTGAAGGAATTTACTCTTGGTAGTCCATTTAAGAATTTACTTCTGAATTGCAACATTGCTTAATGTCTGTAAACAGTACCGATTTCTGTAGAGCTTTTATTGATACATTAGTTTAAAACAGCATCATTGGGATGCTAAAGCTGTGGTATTACACTTCTAGCACTATGAAGCCACCTGCAAGAGTTGCAGTTCGTCATCCAGCCCACAAAACAGAAGTGTTGTCCACCTTATGACCTTTACAAATAATTCAAATTGAAAATGAATGTCTACAAAGTACTTGAAGAATAGGTGAGATTGCCCCACATACCAATGTGGGAGCTCCAAAGGCTGCTAGAAACAGACATTTGGGGGCATAATTTAAATAATACTAATAGTTACAAATGGCAGATGTGATGTGTTTTATTTTTTTAATTCCTGCAACAAGCTATAAATCTACACAATTAATGTTGCAAATAATGAATACAAGCAGCAGATTATATATATATATATATATATATATATATATATACACACACACACACATACATACCACACACAGTGCTCACCCTTTATAACACTATAGTGGGGAGCCATAGTTACAAGACCGTGCTATTTGTGTTCCGCCTTATAACAAGTATAAAAGGGCTACTGTAATGGCATTATGGAGCAAATGGGAGCCACAACCCTACCGTGTTATAACCGAATCCACACGAGCTACATTACAAAATACCTGTAGCTTTTGTTCTGATTGTATATAAGGTTTCAGACAGTTAAAGTTTCTTTTTTAAATATTTTTCCTTACGATATATTGCCATTCCCTAACTTTGACAGATGAACAGGAAAATATTAACCATATTCTGCAGAGGAGATGAAAGGAATGAGACATCTGTTTCAACAGTAGTTTTTAGATCTTTTTCTTAGAGGATTAAGAATATCTGACTTCCAGATGTGCTCGTATACCTCGTGTTGAACAGACAGGTCTTACAGACACGTCAGCGCATTCTTTCCAGAAGATCTTTCATTTTCTATTCAATGGCTTCTTCTACAGTCGTGTACAGTACATTGACCTATTTAATGCCGATACTGGTTTAATGAAGAGAGATGGTAAACAGGACATGAATTCTGACAAACATGTTATTATTTTCAATTACATTTAAGTAAAATGATAAATGTGTTTGTCATTTACATGAGCATTGTAAACGTGATACACCTGCCAGAGCCGACTAATAAAAATAACTCTATTGATAAATGGAAGTCAAGAACACAGATGTTCATTGTCGGTCATAAAAGGTGTCATGTTATTGTTCATAGGACTAAGCCTGGGGTTTTATATATTCAACCAAAGCAGTGTTTGAAGGGACTTCTTGTTAAAATGAACAGGGTGTTTATTTTAAAAAAAAAAAAGTGCAAGAACAAAATGTATGTTAAATACAACACAAACTGTTGATCCTATTTAGAGCCATACAGTTTTCACAAATATTACCCAATAACAATATTTTTTATATTAGATACTAGCAATTTTTTATTTATAACTTACCGTTGTGTTGGTGATGCAAGAGAAGGAATGTGACTGGTGCCTTGGGATGAAGCCATATTTTTCAGACACAGACTGCTTTAACATAGCATTGCACCTAGGATTTAAAAACATAATATTTACTTAATAGAGTGCTCTTATAGTAGACCATTATTTATTTTAGATAACACTATTACATATTATATAGCAGATCAAGTTGTTTAACATGTACACTCAATGAAGTGGTACATGAACATATTCAAAAGGTAAATTACAGATTTTTTTTTTCAAGCTTGAACAGATTGTTTCAAATTATGAAAGGTTAAAATAACTAGGTCCATTTGATTGTGCTTAAAAATATGCATTGAAAAGATACACCTTTGCAGCACTTCCTGTATTTAGTTTGTTGTCTATGTACCTCGCTCATTGTACCAGTAAATCTTAATGTGACTTCACTTCTATCTGATAAAGAATTTCAGATGGCTGTATCACATCAATATCAGGGTCTACTATATGTTAGAATATCTAATAAAGCAGTGTCATGACATTTTTATGGAACTATAACATCACTGATACTAACAATAACCTGTTCTCTGTTCCCTAATCCAGCTACAAAAGACATGTCAGAATGCCTGCCCCACCCCCGAAGCAACCATGTTCCAATCATATACTGTACAAGTACATTTTAAAATGAAGTTTATAATGCATAAAATTACAAGAGATGGCCACAAAGCATTTTGAAATGGATGAAAGGAAGGGTAATCACTAAAACGTAGAACATGGTTCCCTTTGCATGGCAAAATTCATTGTGGCCATTATTTTATATATTTCTCTATTGATTTTATATTTATTTTTAAACAAAAAATCTGTCTCTTGAGCCAAGGAAAGCAGTGTGACTTATAGTACATTTCCTTCAGACAAGCTACTCAACTAGATCGTTACCATTCAGTAATTGAGAAGACATTTTTATAGCAAGTTTAATATCCTTGAGTGCATCCCCGGATCAAGCAGACAGACATATTAGCATTCATGTGTGTGCGCGCGCGAGTGTGTTTGTGTGTATTTGGGTCAATTTTCTGGTTCTTTGGAATTAGATTTAAAATTTGACGGAGACTTGTGTTGAGATTATTGCCACAACTGAGACGTGTGCTTTACTAACAATGTCTATTACTTGAATTGTTCTTGTTTTTTGGATGAGCCAAGGTCCGTTTAAAACGTTACAAGTGCGGATATAACCCATACATAGTCACACGCAGTCCTATAAATCTATTATGTACTGCTTTAATATAGAAGTTAAAAAATAACTGTAGTTTTCTAATCCTTACCAACCTTTATATAGTCCATTATCAATTTAATAAAGAAGAGAGAAAAGGTTGATGAAGAGAATACTGTTACATGGTTGCAGGACTGGGCTGATTGAGACATCACAATTTTGAATGGACTTTGCAGTTGAATGGAATTCCAAGAGCTACAGAGGTATGGTATTTTTAAAGCAGGTGACATGGAGAATACAGCACCATAAAAATTGGAAGTGGCACAGCTGATGTCTTGAATAGTGTTTCTCTGATGTTGTGTTCAGTAACTTTAGTTTTGTAAAGTATAAATATTGTCTATTTTGCAACAACTATCAATCTAAGCAGCCTTAACATTGACTATAAATTAAAATATTGCTGTATGGTACAAAGGTATGTACGAATTCATTTGGAATTAAGTTTATTAAATATCTAACTTTAATCACATGCTTTATACTACTTGTGTTTAATCTATAAAGAAATGTCACCTCTGATGTAACATATCAAAGTCAATATTTATATCAATTACAGAAATGCTCCAAACCAAGCCTCTTCTCTTAAATGACTGCCAATTTCTGCTAATGTACTTGGTTTTGGAGCAAGTGCTTGAAACATGTATAGATTTTTACCCCGCTCTTTCATTTTAATGCTAATCTACTCTATACCTTAAGAGTGACAAAATCAATTTCTCAAGGTGAACAATTAAAAGGAGTTTAGTGGGCAAGTCTCTGGCTAAGCAAACAGAAAACCAAAAAAGCCTCTGTATGTTAAACTGGGGGAATCACATAAACACCTTGCCAAAGAAAATACCATAATGACCTGGTTTTAGTGATGTAAGGAAGATGCTACTGCAATAGGGATATGTACCGAAATGCATGTTAAATCAGGTATATAACACGCAAATGTAACAAATCACATGATGCGGTTAACTGCTGAGAAACGGCATAATCTTCTATAGTGTATTATCTTAATGGTCAATCCATTTTTCTTGCATTGTACAGGAATTGTATTAGAAAGTGTCTCAGACTATGTTTTTTAACTTCAACATTCTTGGTAAAATGCCATTCAGTGACTATACACTTAGAGTATCAAGCCTTTTCAAAGTGCTTGTGACTTCATTTAGCACTCTATTGATAGGTCCCATTTAGTATTCAATTGTAAACCCTCCAAAGCATTATGGTTGTGACTTATTCACATCCATTTAGCTAATGATTCCTCACTGGACTGAAATTAAATGATTCTTATGAGTAAAGCATCCATTTTTCATTGTTAAGCATGCACCCCCCAAGCAGGCATCTTAACCACTGTACACAAAAAAGGGCCCATGTGCACAAGTAGTTACCGAGCTTTTAATGTAATATTGACCTCAACCTTGCCAACAAGGGTGAAATCTGTGTGTTACAAAATGTTACACCAGCCAGAGTTTTATTGACCTACATGACACAGCATGAAATATCATCTCTTTCAATGTAAAAATAGAAGTACACTCTACTTGCTCAACATATGAAAAAAAAATGCCTGGTTTTGTTTTAGAAACATAGTATGTCTTGTAACTTGGCTATTTATAGCAGCTTGATTAGAAAGTCTACTGGGTTTCACCTGACAAATTGGGGTTAAAAGTAGAATGTGCTTAATCACGCTATTTAATTATAACAAGCATGGTGAGTGTTTAAGTTAAAAGTCGAGCCTAATAAAATTAGATTTGCCATTATTCTATATATGTGTGTAGAATCTAGACAGAAAATACCACCACTGCATGGAAATCTCCCAGGAGTCTTCTTTCTATTCCTTAAGGATCTTATATTCAAGTATTGCTCATCCTTGTTAGACAGCTTTTTGGGTCTCCCAGTCCTGGGTTTGTCAATTACAGATGATGTTTCTCTGTACTTGTGCATCGGATACCACACCTTGAAAATCAAGTGATGCAGGCTATTTCACTCAATGTTTTTCCTTCTTTATGCAAGTCAAGGTTGTTATAATAGTAGAAAACACTAGTGGAGGCTTCGAGTAAACTGTTGATGCTCATAATGCATCAGAGTAGAAAAACGCAACAGGTCTAAGACTTTTGCACAGCAGTGTATTTTGGCTCGATTGATATTTAGTTTAACATAATTGTTATAAATGTTTGTTTTTAATATTCCCTTTTTTTGTGCCACTACACCTCTGATTCTATAACATGCATTTTGCTTTGCTACACTTTGACAAAGGATTTCTCAAAATAGTTCATAGTTAATTGCTATTAACTAACATCAGTCACTGCATTAAAAAAAACTGTGCATAAAATAGTAACTGTACTAAAATAGTAAATCAATTTAAAACACACAGTGTAATTACCATTTATATCAATCACAAAACTCACATTGGCCATGAAGAATATTATGGGTAGACAATACAAAAGGTTTGCACTTCAGCCAGTTTGCAAAAAAAGCAATTTACAGAGTTATCTATTTCTCTCAAACTAGTTCCCAGCATGTCAGATGTTTCTCTTTTCTTAATCTAGACAATTGCTAGTATCTCATTAGTCAACCAACCTAGTACACATGCTGTACTTGTACCTTTATGCTTGACAATTTACCAAAGACATTCATTTCCTAATTTTTTATATATTCATTTTAAATCTGCATTGCACATAACACAGTAGTGTAGCTATCTGTGTTAACTCAACTGCAGTTAATTTAAAAGGGTATTGCAAGTAAAGCATTCAACCACTGTCTTGCCAGTTTTACTTAACTCTTAAATATCTTGGTATGAACAGATTAGTGCCACTCTTTAAATATATTCCAATAATCAGTTATCAATCTGTCTCAAGAGCAGTGCTACCCAAACAAAACAAACATTTTCTAGAATTGACAAATGACTGGGGGTGGGATGTTTATTGCTCCAACTCCTCTCAGTGCGCTGGGTTTCTGGAAGATTTGTACTAGAGGTTAACTAAATTCCAGATTCTTTACCTTGTTCTAAAATTGAGCTTTTGTGTAGAGCAATCTCCCACACTTGGTCTGTAATGGTATTCCTAGACATCTGTTCATTTTGTTGAATATTCAAGAAATAAAAATCTGAATATCAGAGGTTTGAGGCTTAGATGTGTGGGAGGTCATCCTCATACTCAACATTCCATGCCCACACAGCTTTGCTGAATGGTTGCACTGTCGTCTAAGGATAATAGGGCAACCTGGCTGGGTACACATGTTCTGCCATGAGTCTCTGATAAGCATGTGCTGCCATAGGAAAAACAAAAGTTGTCTTCTTTGTTCATATTTATATCAAAAGGCATATTTAAAATTATTGCATCCTTTTGGACTGGACTCCCTTAAAACTTGCATTTTTGTTATAAATAAATAAATAAATAAAAATAAATAATTAAATAAATAAATAAAAATATAAAAAGGAAAAGCTAAATGTTTAACTGCAGTTATGCCTTTTAAATCCTGTTCTATTAATTGTGTTTTCCATTAACCATCACTAGAAATCACCAAACGGGAACGCTAAACAACCAGCGGTTAAAAGCATCATGTTAAATTGCTAGATTATACAAGTCCTGTTCATATTGCAACAGTGGTAAAATGGTAATACTAAAAGTTAACATGCGAGAAAAAAATAGGTTTAAAATACAATCCAGACCTTTTAAAACAAAAATAAATAAATAATAAAAGAAATACAAAAACTCCACCTGCTTAAAGTGATGCTGGGTTGTCATAAGAAATAAGAAACCCTCAAATCAGTCCAAGCATTGCTGTGGAAACCGGCTTGGTGCTTTTGATAAATTGACAGGGTTTAGAACCCGGAGTTTTTGCATCTTTGCAGGTTGTAACTACAGCTAATCAAAAAGACTGATGGTTTGTGAATTTTCAGGATCGTTAGTCCTGGGTCATCAATCATCATTTGTGAAAACTTCTATGCAAACATATTAATCAGATGCCAGTTTAGTAAACAGTAAAAACATCACTTCTCGGGTATTAATCTGCAAGTGTGAAATATCAAACCCTACTCTTTTTTTCCCCCCTGATACTATAATACTGGAAATTGGAAATGCAGTTTTTCATCATATGGAGGCTTTATATTGTTCAGATACTTTTAAAAGTACAATGTGCTGGACAATGAGCTTAGCATCCATTAAAAGGATGCAAACTATCCAGTATCTGACAAATGTATTCTGTTAGACCAGAAAATTATTTTAACAATGACAGATTATACACTGCACAGATGGTAATAAAAACAAACCAAAAAAAAAACTAGAAATGTGGCATCATCAGAGAAGCAAAAAAGGGACAAAATACCAGTGACTCACTACAATGAGTGCACAGAGGTTAATTAACAGATCCTCTTACATGATGAGATGCATTTCACCCACATGAAATAAGGACATGGATTGATGTAACCATCATCAGGGCTAGATGCTTTGGAGATTACATGGATGGGTTTGAAAGACAAGAGAATGAAACCGGAAGCAAAGAGGAAAGGATTGCTGAGAGAACAATAGAAAGGGAAGGACACATATGGTGAAGAGAAAGAAGGAAAGAGCCAACAAGTGGAAGAGGCACTTGAAGACAGAGAAGAGAGGGATGAGGAATGGGGAGCAAAGGAAAGGACTACATAAGGAAAGGGGATGGCAAAAATATACAGATGAAAGAAGAGAGAAGAAAAAATGGAGGACAGGGGTAAAAAGGAGAGATGTTGAGATGTAAGATATATAAATGAATTGGAAAAAGTCAGACTTTCATAAAAAAAAAAAAAAATACCAGCCACTAAATTATATACCTTCAAATACACAAAACCGTCCTCAGTCTCCAGCAGCAACTCACAGTAACCCTCAAAAAGTGCACCAATAAGAAAGAGTGCTGGTGAAAAAAAAGTTAACCTTTATGAAGAAAAACTTTTACAGAGAGCTCTTATTACAGCTCAAACAGTTTGTGAGAATGACATACCCTTTCAAAGATGGTGGGAGGTTTAAAAAAGGAAAAGGAACTGTGTAGGATAAGGGGAACCTGTGAAGAATGTCAAACACAATCCTTCACTGCTAATTCAACTGAAATTGGCAGAATGATGAAGGAGCACAAGTACATGCTGGAACCCAGCAACTAACCTCATCTTTTCTTACTGGATTTGATTCCAGCAATGGAAAAACCTTCAAAAATGACAAACAAAGCTATAGTGTCAAGGGTCTTTCACTTTCCATTTAATCAGCCTTAATAAATGAGCCCAATAAGATAACAGTACCAAACACCACCCCCACCAGTCCCCTGCTACCAGTACTGCCACCCACATGTGGGTTTTGTCAATACATCTTTCCTATAGTTTAGAAAATGTAGGAGTTCCTTAAGATATTTCCACTTTCACTTGTCAAACTGAATTCAAAATTAGCAGTACTGGGAATACATTTCTGTTGTGTAACCAATTCCAGGTGTCAAGTTATAACTTATAGGATCAAACAATTTGGCCCCTACAGAATGTTCAGATTGCTCTTAAAACTTACTGTAAATTTAAATTCCCCCACATAAGACCGATCAGTCAATGGGATGTAGAACGCAACATGTATACTGCAAGAAAGACGGGGACAGAATGCACTCAAAACTGCAGACTGCTCCAGTAATACTGTTGAAATGGCAAGTCAAATTAACAGCAGACCAGTAAACTAATCCAACACACCAAGATGTATACCCATGCCTTATTTATGTGTCTGTGTACAACACCCAAACAATGTACTTAGTTATCTTAGGGTAGTCTTTTTATAATGTTACTTCGTGCTGAAATACAGTAGATGTGTTATACAATTTGTCAGTCTCATAGGACCAACCATAAAAACAGTCAAACAAATCCTTCAGGAAAAAATAGGCATCTGTATATCATGCACTTTATAATTCTGAATAAAAACTTTGAAGACATTAAGAATGAAAGCAACTTCAGGATTCCACAGTGCAGTCGAATACAATTTCTTAAGTGGGATTTTTAAATACTGGTATACAGTAAAAAGACAGAAAAAAAAGATCATTTTGAATCATAAAACCATCTAGAAAAATCCCACAGAAACACATGCTGTGGCACTTGTTCAAGTGATAGAAACAGAGCGAGTAAACTAAACACAGACCTACTGTGCTTCGTATGTTGACTTTTAACCTCATTTACCTTACCTTTCTCTGCAAATTTGTCTTCTTCAGTGCAATATCAAAAATATCCTTCGTCTTTTTTTAAAGAAGTTACAGCACTTGTCAGAAAAGTAGCTTAGACCATTAGACAAATACCTTTTAGTATCAATTAATGTAAACCCTGTATGTAGATAACTTACAGCACTGTAGATCGCACTGCAATTAATAAACTAAAGGAAATTGAGAAGTATCCATGTTTTAATTCCCACAATACCTCCTAGCTTACGGATAATACAATGAAAAAACATATATTATATAATATATATATATAAAATACAGTTCCTTGTCCAAGTAATATAGATCTAAAACCACAAATTGATACTCTAATTATTTCCATAAAGACTCAAACAGGCTGCTGTGGCTACGAAAGGTAAGGTTGCGTTGGGTCACAAATGAAACCATTGGCTCCAATCCTTTGTAAAACGATAGTAGGTTTATTAGACACCGATCCCCTCTAGGGAATACTGGTAAACAATGCAAGGAGCTTCTGAATAATAAAAGGGTTAGAAACTAAGGATCTTCTGCGCATGATCAACTAAAAGTACTTTCCTAATAAGCTAAATCCTGAACGACACGGCAATTCAACTACTAATGTTCATAGTGTATGAACAAATCATAATTAATAAAGGAATTGATTAATTCAATATTCATCTTCCCAACTCCCTCCAAATCCTATGCACTGTCTGGGAGAAATGGTATTGGCTTAAATGTGTTCCCTGTACAACCTACTGCACATTTCCAGTACTGAGTAATGGGATCAAATTCTTCACGACTTTAAAAAACAAACAAACAAACAAAAACAAAAAAACACAACATTGGAAATGGCCTCATGTTGGCAGCACTCAATTGCTTTAAACTGTGGTCTAAATCCAACCTAAGTTGGTACTGACCAAAAGTAATTTCCATTTAATGACAGCTGATGATAGACTGACCTGTTATCTGGTAGGTTTAGCTCTGTACATAAAATCAGAAAGAAAATCGAATAAGCACAATCCAGAACATCTCAGGGCAGCCCAGAATAAAAGTCCTACAGTAATATTTAAGAAACAGTGTTATAAAACTAAAACACTCATACTGAGCGTGTGCCATATAACTGCAAATACAGGTCTGAGAGGAATAAAAAGTTATGTTGCGATAGATAGATGGATGAATATAGTTTATACTGCACATCAGAAAAAATTGTGATACCTCAGAGCATACAGAAAAGTTTTAAAAAGGTACATTAAATCTCAAACTGACATAATATAAAATAATAATACAACAGTTCACCTATGGATGTTTCTGCTGAACTTCAAGTGGCAGGTTCTCAGATATTGTTCTCAAGCCCAGTGGAAAGCATGGAAGCAGTATTAAATAGAACAGTACTATGCTAGACAAGTTTAGTAAGTAGAAATGTGTACAGAATTTAAACCTCAATCATAAATATATTAAAAAAAAAGTCTGTAGTGCAGATGGTTCAATGTGTACGAGTTAGTCAATCCTTCCTAATTCCCAAATGTACCCACAGAACTTAATTTCAACATGGCATGCATTCTCACCCTAATATGAAATTGTATGTAAGTAAATTCACAATAAAACAAGGAAATGTACCTACCTATAGCAGTGACCCTCCTAATTCAACAAAAGGTATGTGTGCTCCACCAACTATATATTCATGTATTAAAGAAAAGAAAGTCAAAAGAGTTCTTAGCAACTACTCAGACTTGAGGTAAGAAATATTCCTGAAACTGCCACTGCATTGTCACCTGATCTGAAAAGGAAGGGAACACCTTTCCTGCAACCTAGAGCTGCCGAAGCTGGTTAGAATGAAATCCAAGAGCTGTGGGGCTTAGTTTTGTGGTTGAAAGATTCTTGAGCTGCTTCTCACTTAACTAAAATGAGTTCCAGAGCCCCCCCCCCTCTTTATACATTAACCAAAGAAAAGGAGCTGAAAATCTTGCTGTAGTGTAGCGATATGAAGACACCTGTGTGTACCGAAAAATGATAGAGACATGCTTGAGGCTATCTGCTAGAGGGACAACTGCTGAGTGTGCAGTATCTTGACTGCCTCAAGCAGGGAAAAAAAATGAAGATAAAAGATTGGAAATTGTCAACTGGCTGCCTCAAGGAGATTTGTGAAGGGAACATCAGATTTATTAAACCCCAAAAATGCTGTTCCTGGGAGTTATTCTTGAACATTTTGGAATGCTGGCAAAAGCTGCCTCTGTACAAAAGGAGGAAAATTAATAAAAAAAAAAAAAAAAAAAAGCTTGATACAGGATAGAGCAGCTATTCCACAAAAAACAATGTCATTCCTTAATCAGCTAAATAAACAGACTGTAGCGCTCCAGCTGTGCTCATGGAGTATTCTGTTTATATAAAATATGCTTAAAGCTAAATTAAAACTTAATTATAGGAATAACTTTCCTAGAACCATATGTTTACTGAATTACCAACATGTATGCTGACTGCAAGAGCTGCATATCAACCACCATGAACACGGTCATCCATCGGAAGAAATATGTAGCTTTAAGCTTGCCAAGCTACATCAATAGGCCTACCGTTTGGTCTCAACCTCAATTTGTTTAATAAACCATTACTAGGATTACAATGTACCACTGTTCTCAGTTATGTTACGTATCCTTTTCCTGTTCATAGGGTCAACAGCTGTACACAAGCTCACTGTGGGTACTGGTGGTGTATGTTCCCATGGAAACACAGAAAGGAATGTTTTTGAAACTGTCATGGAATGTGTTATTAATCATTTCAAACTAGTTAAAGTTGCTTTCATCCTACGTTGACAAAGAAACTCAGAAGGTAAGTAAAGTTAATTGCTATTTTGAGGTTATATCCAATCTTGCTAAGGCACATGCTTTTTTATAAAATCAGGTCAATATTTGTACAGCTTTCTTTTTAAAAAGTTAAAACCAGTCCTTTATTTTTTTAAACAATTTTAGTGAAGAGCCCTAACAATTCCCAAGCTTCTGATAACCACAAAGGGTTTAACCAGTCAATGCTTTTTTAAAAAACATGTTATTACATAGAAGACTTCAAAAAAGTTACCCAATGATTACATTTTTTTTCCTTCTAAAAAACATGCATTTATTTTCTCCTTAAAATTATGAGAGCTGAAGACTGCAATTCATAGTAAATAGTTCTTAGTTTGACAATTCAGTAAAATAAATAAAAGCATAATTATGTGCCTTTATGAACGTAAACTTTTGATGGGTAATGTGCGACGACTTCTTCCCACAAATGAACAATCAACCCCATTACCAAGAAAAGTGAAACCCCAGCCATTTAGAACCTCACATCACCTCAAATCTAACAGAGAACTAGCTCAATATTCTGATTCTAGTGCTTAAATAATTCATATTAAAACAGAACCTCTGTAGTCCCCAATCCGCTAAATAAATATTAAAAGTCAAAACTCCACCTTTAGCCAGAAGCAGCTTTAATTGCAATGTGATTATGTGGTGTTTAATCTGGGGAACAAAACTTTACTCTTCTTGGACACAATCTTCTAGTTGCGCTTTTGGGCTAGCCTGTCCTCGGTCAAGTAAAAGTGGAGGCAGCTTTTAAAACAGGTGTCGGCAACTAATTAAAACTCTTACTAGGTACAAAGTACATATTAATTGAATCATTATAGAATGTCTATCCAGGACTGGAGTTGGGTAAAGTTTTTTGTGCGACCGGAATGTAGTTTTGGAGTTAGATTATGGGTTAGTTCTAAGGACCCTTGGCAGGCTTGGATTTGTAGTTTAAAAATCTTGCTACACAGTATTTTGTTGAACCATTTATTCTGAAGTAAAAATAGAACAAACAAACAAAAACAAATTCTGGTTTATGGAATTGAAACTATGTCCCACCCTTCAATTTTACTACATATAAGGATACTTTTAAGTATTTCTAGGTCACATCACAATGCAAAAAAAATGTAATAAATAAAAGCACACGCCAGATGACTATCTCGATCATTTGTGGATAAATTATGTATATATTGAACCACTGCCTGATGGAAATGAGGTATTTGTTAGTGGAACTAAATTATTACACAAGGTAAATGTATCAAATGTAGGATAACTAACTTGACATGTAGCACCAGGAGTGCTTGTTATTCCATCACTCGCTGTTAAACATGCAAGGACTACAAAAAGAGTATCTCGTGAGAATTTGACAGGTGAAGCTAAAAGGTATAATCTAACAAGCACATATTCGACAAGACACCTTGTGCAAGTACGGTATGAGCAACAACTGTCTTTGCATTTTCCAGGTTAACAAGGAATAATGTTCCACTTTACATTCAACAGGTGTATTACTAACTTATTGGCAGGTCACCATTTGATTTCACCTATTGGGAAAAATCAGACCTTACAGAGCATTGCCATTCTGTGAATCAGCAAAAGTACCACAATTTGACAATTCTACAGAATTAGGAGCTGAACTAATAGGCTTAAAAGTGGCTTTGCAAAATAAAGAGTTTGGCAGGAGAAAGTCTCAAACGAAACACACATGCCAGAACGTAACTTGAAATGGCATGTTGGAAGAAGAATGCCCATTTTAGCAAACACTAGACAGCTGCTTGCAACATGTTACAAAGCATACAAATTGACAGTACACCTGGTATGAATCTAGCTGCTCATATAGGCAAGATCTTGTATCGTAGGCAAACTAAAGCAGTTCAAAGGTAGGGTAGTGGAATTACTTCAGGGGCAATTCACCAGTTGATCAACCTACCATAATATTTGCAATTGTGAATGCAACAGCAAAATGTAGTGCGCAGGAGGTAGCAAATCTATTTTTATACAGTAAAAGGCACAGTGTGCCCTGTAATACTTCAAAGCGATTGAAGCAAACAAAATAATTCCACACATTTCCCATACTATGTGCATGCATTCATTATACAGGTCTCAAATGTTTAGCGACATGGTACTACACTAGGTTAAAGATACCTCTATTTGCAGCCCTTGCTTTCAGATAGTTTTCCACTGTCATGGTCATTTCACCTGGAGTGAATCTGTCCCCCCTTCTTCTGGGGCTTCTTTCCCGTTAATAACCAAACTGCACATTCAAGACCTTCATAGCGATTGCAAGTGCAGGTCAGGCAAGGACAGTATGTTGTTGGCTGAAGCTGCTTAAATTGACATGCACAAAGTTCTAAAAAGATAAGAAAAGTCCTGCCGCTGACCAACAGAAAAAAAAAAAGACAGACCAATATTCATTTAATTTAACCCCCAGAAAGACTGAGCTGTGCCACGCCATCTAAAACAAAGAGTCTTTCTGGGAGGATACAAAAGGGAAATCTGATACCAGTAGCTGCTTTCATTAATATGTTCAGCTGTAAGCCTTAAAACAGTACTGTATTCACTAAAGCATGGCTCCCCTCCCATCTGGATTTCAGCCACTTTAATACATATCATTAGTGGTTTATCTTTATTTCTATGCATTTACAACAGGGACTGCCACATATACAAACACATTTTAAGGCCAGACTAGCATCCACAGCTTTATTCAAAACACCTATGAATTTATATTCCTGATGATGACATAATTAAATAAAAATGGATTGGATATTAATGGGTAGTAGTATCATGCAACCTGTTTACACGGGTGGATATCAAGTTTTATAATACACAAGACTAATGGCATGGTAACCAGATAACTGTGCAAACTAACCAAATGTTGTTTGTGAATTATTGGATCGTGAACACAGAAAGTTAATTTATTGTATGCTTTGTGAAGCACATGCATCTTGTTTACCATATCATGCAAGTGAACACTCTGCTAAATCCCAGAGCACACTGAGATTTGCCTTGAAATATTCAGTACGCTCATTGCGTTTTCTGTCTGGTGTAATGATACATAAAACGGTGAGTTTTTTTTTTTAAATAAAATTATATTATAAATCAGTCCTTAGAAATTCTGGCCTGGCATGTGATTGGTTAAAACCTCACAGATATATCCAACTATTGCCCTTGTGATGCTGCTTACAGTCTATATATATATATATATTATATATATATATATATATTGTTTTTTACAAACTCCCTCAAATTTGGTTTTCACGTTTAACATCCTTTCTCTCCTCACACAATAAAGCAAAATGGCGGACAACAGCAAATGAATTAGAAAATATACTACAAAGCACAAATGCTGCAAACACTAAAATCATTTTCAGTGTTTTCTGACTTCCTAAAATTCAAACAAATCCAACTCAGCGATGTAAATAAATACAAACTCAACTGTCTCCTCCGAGAATTCTCTGCCGCAGTGAGAAAGTCAGACAAACAGTTCTATGCCAAAAATAACTATATGCAATGGACTTAACGTTCCTGCGGCTTCAGGCATTATAGTCCCCTTGGTAACTATAGTTCTTCCCTCGGGGGCCATAGTTTCCCAGTATACACCTCCTCTACAGTCCATATTTACTAGCTATATGTTAGTGGTCCCCTAACCCTAACATTACTTTATTAACATACACTTGCCTGTTGCTTTTTTCTTATGTATTCAGTTAATTTCATATGTTGATGCACGTGCGTCATGACAAGTAATACATATTTATTGATGGATATTGTGCCTGGTGTCTTAAAGAACACTTTGGCCAAGAGAGCTTGCTTTCTGAGTGGTGTTCTCCTAGATGGAGAATACTCTGTGCGTGTGTGTGAGATTATATATATATATATATATATATATATATATATATATATATATATATATATATATATATATATAATTCTCCTCTAACTTTGTTCTTTCTCTTTAATGAGAAATCATTATTTTAGTGGTTTACAGTAAGACCTTGAATCAATTAGCTCACAAAGACTGATTTCAGAAGAAAAAACAAACAAACAAAAAAAAACATTTCCACTCAATTTAAATCGTTTGAGTCCTTTTTTGCATGCAGGTCATATTTTAGTTTAATAACAACATTAACGATGACACAATGGTATACTGATTTATTTAGAAAAAAAATAAAACCAAACAAGCTTTCAAAACATTTACTGCACTCTGAAAAGGCAAATAACGAACTACATGCTGAAGACACATTTCAGCTACTGTATCTCTAACCCTAACTCTCAAACATAATTTGCAGGGGTTGAAACACACACTTGTCTCGGATACCATGAATGGACACACTACAAAAGACAAACAGTGAACTTGTTTCATCAAGTGAACTAGAGTTTTAAAAATATCGCTACACAGTTTCTCAGAGTTCAGCACAATACACAAAAACATTTAACAGACAGTACTTACCCCAAAAGTTTTTGTGCAGATAGACTGGATGTTTCCTTTTACTTGATTAGTCTAGCACAATCTACACAGTGTAGCTGTTTCTACAGATCTGCCTGGTTCCTTCAACAAACTGGAGTACGGCACACTTCAAGTCTAAATTGATCTTAGAATTTTGCTTTTGACTAAAGACCACATCCTTCTGTCAGTCACACAGTGCATAGTTTCAGCTGGGCTTCGGTCCAACCAGACATGAAACTATTCTATTTTTGTCTACCATCAGGCAAGCAAGACTATTCTTAAAGATTTTGCGGTCAAGCATGGAATTGCAGAGTGGTCAGTTCTGGTAAAATGTAATTAAAGACTTTGTTAGGTCTAAGTTTGTATAAAAACAGTAGAAGGTAAATAACTTTAAAAAGTGCAAGGAAAAAAAAATACTAACCACAAAACAGTAAAAGCTGTATAAATGAATGGAGCTAAAATCCAGATGTACACCAGAAAGGGGGGGTGGGGGGGGGGAATATAAATCCATGAAGAATCCACACATGCACAGAAGCTAGCTCTCAAAACATCTTATTCACTTTCTTTCAAAATAATGAAATCAAGAACAAACCTTTGTTTAAAAAGTTAAATGTTTTGTTATGTGCAGACATGTTATTTCTGGAATTTTACCATTTCATTTTATTGTCAGGGCGTCTCGTTTCAGCACTGCCCTGGAAACGACTGTCTTCTGGAAAACTGAAAGCTGCTGGGTGGTTTAAATTACTGAGAAACACATGTACTGATTTGCTGTGCTGCATTATGCTAACTCCACATATAAATTGTATTAATTAAGCAGTGGGAGCAGCCTTAATATTTTACTACAATTATCAAAAGTGAATGTGAACAGTCTAAGATATTATGTGGGAAAAGAACGCCAACATATTTGTCTCCCGGTTTACAGAACTGGATGTTTTTCACATGTTCTGCACTGTGCCCCAGCTCTGACCTCTAAAAGGGGTGTAGAGTATCCATGCCCATTAATTCTTGGCCTCTAGGAAATATTGCTGATGTCAATTGTGTGGTATACATACATTCACTATACAAACGTACATTTTTTTTTATTTTTTTTTAAATATAGTGTGTAGGGCATCACAGAGCGCTTTGCATAAAATACATGTATATAGGAGAAATAACTTTTGGTTCACATTGATTAAATGTTTTGAGCACGTTTATGGTAGATGTACACCTTCCATCCACATGTAATACCCATCTGCTTTCTGGAAAGCTTAGACCATGTGTACATTAGGTCAGTGTAGGAAACTGTACAGTAAAGCTTTATTTTGCATGGCATCAGTAAGTAATTAATTTATATGCTAATCTACATGTTTACAGTATACAACCATTGTATATGGTAATCAATTGTTTATGGATATGCAATTCTAAACCAATTGATACTTATTTAATGATAACTAATTTGAATAATCTATTGATATCAACATGCGTCTACAATATGTCTGTTTAATGCTGGATTTTAGTTTTAGGAAGCTTTTAAATTACACTGGAAAGTGTTGTGACAAAAGGTGCAAATAGGAAGTCATGTAAAATGAAGGGTTCCAATAATTGTGTACATGTTGGTATGTATTGGTTATTAAAGGCTGCTTCCTATAAAAAAAGCAAAGAGTTTTGAATGTCGGAACCATGAATTAAAGTCAGCACGTCAATGGGTGTATTGCATGTTCCATCAGGTCATTTTCCCTGTCTGTTAATGCATACCATTTGTATTTTTGGGGTTTATATACGTTGGCCCTGAAGTGCAAAACACAAATTGCAAAACATTTGCAATTTGCATTTTTAAATTTGCACTTCAGGGCCACCGTACTTGTATCCCAAACATTATAATATTTACTATTACATTTATAGCATATCCATATTCTAACAGCAATAGGATTCTCATAATAGGACTCAATCATCTGGAAAGGCCTCCTTGTTATGTTCAATGCCAGTGCTTTTGGCTTGGGGCATTTAAGCTCAAATGATATGATGCAATTAAATTGTAAGCACACTGTAACTCCTAACATTCAGTTGTAGGAATTGCCTAGTTGCCCTTTGATATATCATCACAAGGTGTAATAATGTTCACAGTAAGGCGACTAGCGTAACTAGATCATTATAGTATCACTACAATTAGGACTTGTATTACACGCAGTTTCCCTTTTAGAGGTAATTATCCTTTACACGTCACTGAAAAACCTTTACTGTGGAGTTCATTGGAATGACTCCCCCTTCATCTTTACTTCTGCAACCAGTTTAGTGCACATACAGTATGCTGCATCACGCTTTAACCAGATCTAACGGCACACAATGAAATAATGCATTATTAATTTACACTTTAAACCTAGTATTACAAATTGCAATTATTAATATTGGACATCAAAAAATGTTTGACCTGCGTTAAAACAACCAAGAAAGCATTTACTGTATTATGTTATGTTCATTGCAATATTCTAACAGGAATGAAAATAAGACTCCCATTGCATAGCAGTTTGATCCACTCCTGGTTTCACCATGACTTTGACAACGCATCTGAACTTGTTACCTATACACAATGTGGCTAAGCAAGCTCATATCAAACCTGGAATGGGTGAAACTGCTATGCAATAGGAATCTTACTTCTATCCCTGCTCTAATAAGGAGAAAGTTTGCCTATACAGAAGAATAGTTTTCTGTGAGCAATTCACTGCATTGCCTCTGCTTATTACAAGTACTGTAGATTTGCATAATGAAAATCTGAAATCCTAAAAATGACAAAGTTTAGATTCTCAAACATGATTTAGATAAAAACCAAAGTATATAAAAGATGAAAATATATATATTTTACACTGCCATCTAATGGTGAATCTGTTCTTGTGAGAACTACTGTAGGAGGATTGGAAATCTTACAAACAAGACAAGGGTCTGAATAACATTATTATGTATTGTATTATTTAGACACCAACAACAGAAAAAATAAAACAGCAAAAAAATGAAATTAATAAATAAATAACACACTAAAACTCTTTACACTGTCAACTGGCCTTTTTGAGTATCAGTACTTAACATTTTTAAAAAATGACACATGCCTAAATAAGTGGTTCACAATTTAATATAAATTAAGTAACAAGAGGTAACATCAACACATAGTCCGTCCGTGTCGTCGCCAAGGATTAAACAGAAAAAATGATCTTACAGATACAGGTACATTATCAACCAGGCTAAAAAAAAAATCAATTTACTGGGTGATCATATAAACCACAGCTAAGAAAGTAAGAATATGCTAGGACAAAATCGAGGTGTGCTGTAGCTGTGGGCAAAAAGTTGTTGGGTGTGGTTGGGGCAAAAATAGGGCTGGGGCATAAAATCACTGTTGGAGTATGGCTGATACGGTATGCCTATGGAAAACAAAACACACACACACTTCTATCTGTGCTCATTAAACTATTTGAGAGTACATCATCTGTAAGCCGTAGTACAATGGAAAAGGAATCAACATATTGTGGATTGATATACAGTATCCCACTATTCAGGAATAAAGAGAGGGAGATGGTATTGAAAATCCGATTCAAGTATTTCAAATGCACCAAGCTGGTCTATCCAAATCCTAGCACATATCCACATATTTTTCCATTGGTTAAATTCTTGCTTCTGCTGTAATTTAATTGAAAAAATGTTCATTTCCCATAGGATTTGCATCTAAATTGTGTTGTTTAAAGATCTGTAAAATGAAATTACATCTCATTTGAGGTTAGGAGAACCTATGAGTCTGTATGCCTACGAGTTTAGGAATGTATTGCTGGGAATAGGCAAGTCCACACAATCAATTAGGAGGACCGTTTTTACTGGAGCAATCTAGGTAAAGTACCTTGCTCAAGAGTACAGCAGCAGTGCCCCCCCCCCCCCCCCACCTGGGATTGAACCCACGACCCTCCGGTCAAGTCCAGAGCCCTAACCACTACTCCACACTGCTGCCCTCACATTATTTCACATCACATTATTTCACATTATACGGATATCACATTATTTATTTATTTATTTATTTATTTATTATTTAAAATGTTTATTATTATTACTGTTGTTATGGCCCCATTTTTTTATAGAATGGGTGACGAAGTTTTCATTTACATAATGACTACTATGGATAATAACTACGTAGATGAAAAAAAAAAAACACACACCATCCACTATAATTTATATCCAGCATCTATTATGAACTCAATAATTCCAATGGATAATTTGTCAGTATAGCACCGGTTTAAAAACATTTGTTTTACAGGTTGTAGTGCCCAATATAATTTGTCTGTGACAATGGATACACTGCAAATCTGGAATTTCAAGTGCTGTATATTCAATTTCAAGGGAAATGAACAAAGTACACAATTATATACCGTATTTACTCTTCAGATCCAATTGAACAATATGCCATTGACGCAAAACACACGCTACAACTTAGCAGCCACGAATCACATGTTATAATAAAGTCTACTTTTTACACACGGAATGTGCCTTTACCTGTTTTCTCCTGTAACGTCAAGAAGTGTAGTTGTGTTAAAATGCACCGGTTTCCGAGTGTTTTTCCAATATTGTTTGAACCAGCAGCGAGTCCGGTCTCACTCTCAGGTGTGTTTAACAAAACAGCACGTGCAGCACACCTGTTTCACATGATTTAACCTTACCTTACATTTCTTGTGTTTAACTTTCTACTTTTGGGCTTATATGCTCTAAATACTTCACTGTCTTCTGAAGCTTTCACGCGTTATATATATATATATATATATATATATATATATATATATATATATATATATATATATATATATATATATATATATGTAGCGCAGAAGTTGTTCTCAAAATCACACGTAGGTGGGAGGAAACATTTGTATTGATTTTAGTATTATTATTATTATTAAAGTTAGATTTTGTAATGGAGTTAAAATAAATGTATGTATCCTATCAAATAAAATGGAACAGGATTCTTGGGGAGAAAAAAAGTGATGCCTGACTGATTGAAGCACATTGTGTCCTTTTCATGGGATTGGTGGTTGGATATAAAAAATAAGTATGGAATAACGAATTTCTTTGTATATCAATCTTGTAACGTAATGTCAAGTAAAAGTATGTTAAAACTCTGTTAATGTTTAAAAATAAATGAGATGCAAAGAATATCAGAGTGCTTAAGAGATCTTGAATTACTTTTATTGGGTTCTTGCTTTGCAAAATGAACAGGCATTTTCCCTCTATTGATAGAAAGAGGAGTTAATTAAAGACTGGAATTAACTTCCCTTCCACTGCTGTACCATTCAACCAAAGGCAAACACCATTGTAGCTACAGTCCTTGTGCTAGCACTGCCTCATGCTGCGGTATAGAACATTTGCTTTGCTAGTGTCCTGCCACTAAATTGCTAAAATGCTTGGATATACATTTAAACAAAAGTATATCATTTAGGAATAAAATCCTACCACCCTATTTCAATGCAATTGTAATATTTCATCACAGCTGGCAACTCTTCAGACCTACAATGAAACTATAAGCATACTCACCCAGTTACCAAAAAGGTTAGCAGAATAGAAGCAAAGAAAATAGGAAAACCCATGTCAGTGTCACATGCTCTGAAGTGTTTGAAAAGCTTTAATTTACAGTAGCAATGTTAAAGCTTAAGAGAATCATCTCACAAGTAGCATGTTTTTTACATTTAACAAACTTTGCAGTAGATTCCAATGTTAACCTGGGCCCTGCATATCACTTTCAGTGGTGTAATAAACATGCCAGGCAAATAGAAACGGCAGCACCCCTGTTGTGGTATTATCTGATTATCTGGATTATGAAGGTGTGACTTCTTTAGGAACAGTACTACTTGTTAAAGAGTACCTGTAAACTGGCAAGCCAAAATTCGAGAGCAAAGGTCTGCCATCTAGTTAATGGGGCTGTATTTCATTTTTCCCCGGAGTGTGTAATAAGGAACAGGTGACTTTTCTTCAGTTCTGGCAGGCTTTTTTTAAAGTGTGATGAGATGAAGCAGCATGTTGAATGATGAACAAGGACTTGTGCTCACATAGACATATAAAAGTCACTTCCATCTACATCATCTCTGTGGAATAAGACAAGTATTCCAGTCCAACTGTATCTAAAATACATTTTTAATCTTGCTGAAATTCACAATTGTTACAATATTGAGTTTTTTTTCTTTTTTTTTTTTTTTAACATACTGTACAATCATGTTCTGAAGTGTTTTACATCAAGGCACAACACACAGCAATTTACAGATCAGCCTTGCTAGGCAGAATTTTAATGTAATCCCCGAGATACTGCAGAGTGCTGGCATGACAAGTTCGAGGTGCGTGGATCACATTGCACATATGTACTGTATGCCAAAGGATAAATAAATCATCAATCCTATCATGTTCTTATTTGAAATAGATTTGCATATAAAAACGAATAGATTTATATTCAGGATTTTCTTGTAATATACATAACAGAAGTGCTCTATTTTTTCTTTGCCAAAAGCAAAACAAATATTTATAACATCAAGAGGACATGAAGTCAGTCCTCTATTCTCTATGCCATTCTTCTATAAAGGAGGAGATTGGAGACATGAGTTTCGTTTACCCAAAATAAATGTAATGTTGCCTTGTCAAGTTGTGTTGATCTGAAAAAAGCACAGTTTTAAAAACAATGATTACAAAGTACAAATTTAGACATGTCACAAATTCACATTTCCAGCATAGTTATGATTACACCAATCAATTACATTTAGACTATACATTTTCAAGGTTTTGGTATTAACCACTGACTGTAACTGAATATAAAGAGAAAATGATGTAATATAAATATCATTTCAGACTTAGAGATTAAAGGTTAGGTCAATCCTACACTAATTATTGCATTATCAATATTAACTGCACAAAGTTAGTTAGCCAGCTAAGAAGTTTACACAAATGTCTCTATAGACAATAGTTGTTTCATTACAAATGCTATCTTTAAAATAAATCTGTGTCAACTTTTACTGTTTTTGAAGCCTGTGTAAAGGTAAGGACTGAAACAACTTTAAGAATGAACTGAGTTGCAAGTAGGAGATGTTAATGCATTGCTCTCGGTTGTTTCTCGCTAGTTTTATACTGTTCAAGTTGTATGACTGTTTCCACATGTATATTTGAAGTAAAGTTGTATTCACCCTGTTCCTGAAGGTCATTTCTATTCTACATCTGGATGTCTCTCCTTCGCCTGCCAAATGCCTTGGCTCCCACGTTGGTTGGTACAAAGTTGCTGTTACCCATCCCTCCTGATCTGCTTAGGAAATCTGCCAGTCGGTGAGTGACACAAGTGGCTGTATTACAGGCCCGTTTCTGTGCTGTAATGCTGCAGCATGGAAGGAAAAACAAATGACGGTTGAGAACAAATCAACCTTCATTCAAAACACAACATCAATTCCTTTTGAGCAAAGTAAATAGACTTAAATAAATACATTACTTTGTTATATAATATGCATTTTACTTGAGTGAGAAGACTACCACAATATAGATTATTTCAATATATAAATATAATTCCAAACGATCTACTATTACATGACAAAATAAAAGTAACAATATAGACTCAAAATTCGAAATGGAATGCATTTAATTGGATAACATAATTCTTACCTGTGTATCATCTTGAAGAGCATTTCGTTAAAATATTTTAATAGGTGATCTAATAATGGGCTAATCTAGTCTGAAGCAGTCTAAATCAGGGGGAACCAGTTACTAATAGTTCAATTCATTAAAATATGTCTCCAATAACCAAAATCCAAAATCTATATGCTTGCTTTAGTTATGCATGCTGGCTAATATATATATATATATATATATATATATATATATATATATATATATATATATATATATATATATATATATATATATATATATATAGCAAGACATTAAATATATAAACGATAAACTAATTTATTTTATGACGTAAACCCATCTAATTAACATTACATTACTTTAAATGAATATTACATTTAAAAAAAGCAAGAGGTTTCCTGGTAGAAAAATAAGTTTATTAAACATGAAACTTAGTCACGCATGAAAGTAGCATTTATTATTACCAGAGAAGTCAGAAAAAAAATCTAAACGAAACAATTATTTTTGGCTAACCATAGGTTGATTTTATTAATATAATTTAATTATTTAATTTTTATAGTAATATAAATCCAACTCTATCATTCTCTGTCGAAAATGGAGTCAAAAGAAACTAACAAAGGCTTAGCAATCAGGGTTGATATCAAGTCAATCAAGCAGGGTAAATCCACATGCATCAAGTTAAAAAAAAAAGGGGGGAAGGGAGAGAAAAGGAAGGTTTCTTAGTTGCTTTGAAAGGTTTCTTCATAGTTTGCATAGCGTTCATTTTCCAGCGCATTCACAATGTTTCTTTTCTTGCCAGGAGTTCCAGCTCCGACATCAGTGCGAGGGTAACTTTGCAATTTGTGCAACTCCTGTGACAGTTTTCCCAGCACACACGTACTCAGATTGGAGCAGCGTTTGGAAATAGTTCTATCCAGGCTGTAGAAAAAGACAACATGCAAAAACAGGCTCATAATAACAACATGCACACATGCATACTCAGGTCATTCTTAGCACTACCTACTTTAATATAAATACTACAGGCAAATGTCATGCAAATATTCCAGAATTATATATAAATTGTTATGAAGCCTATCAGACTACTAAACTCTGATAAGTTACAAATAAATATAATACATCTACAATATAGAATACATTTGAAAAAAAACATGCCTTTTTATTTTTACTATCTTGTATTACTGAAAGGACATGCACATCCATTGTTTAAACCACTTAGAACAGTTCAGATATTGCATGCATCAGAAATCCATTCCCTCGCGCATTCTCTTCAGAATATTTATCAGCAGGCAAACAAGCTTATTCAACTTATTTTTTTAAATAAATGAATAAATAAATCCATGCAAAATTGTGACAGAAAATGGAATAACTTTTTTCTTTCTTTCTTTCTCCAATATGATTTAAATTATCTCTTTCCTGACCACATACCTCTAAATCCTGCATATTTTAACGCAAACAGTGACAGCCCCACTGTAATAGATGTCACAGTGGAATTGCTCTTAATCATATGAAGAGAATGACAGTTAAAACCAGTGGACCATTTTCAAAATTGTGACTTTAAAATGGAGGGATAACATTTTTACTTTTCTTTTAAAAAATATGTTATGTTATGTGTTTATGCTGGATGCAGGTATCATGAATTACTTATATTACTGGAAAAAAAATATTAGGTATTTCATACCTGCTTCCGTCGGTCACTTGCTGCTCAAGTTCTTCTGTCGTCATTTGCACAAATTCTTTTACTAAAGCATTAAGTAGCCTTCGGGCTTCATAATCACTGAGTGTCACACGATCTGTCATAGACTCAAGCCCAGTTCTGCAGGCAAAGAGTAAATGAAAACCATCACCTAATAGTTAAATGTAGCTATTGAATGTCCAGAGTTGCCAATGCTAAAACAGGATAGAGATCCCTGAGTGCATTAAGACAATCAGTTAAATGTGTTCCATTTATAGCACTAAAAGACACACTGAAGTTTAAAGTTGTAATTGAGAGGAATGTCAATAGCAGGAACCGGACAGTTAATAACAGCCTTATTTAATTTAATCAAGAAAATGCTACTGAATTTGAATAATGAATTGCTATGTTTACTCTGGCACTGTATTTTTTTTTTATAAAGTGACGGTTTGATTAGGAAATGAATTTCTCTGCAGCTAATGATTCAGTTAAAAAAAATTAAAATACATTGCAACTCACCTGGCTGGAGCTGCATGTGAGCTGTACATCTGACACACAACCAAAGCATAAGCAACAAGGAAAGCAGAGATCTTCAACACAACCATGGTTCCCTAAAATTGAAAGACAGCTTTAGGTATTCCAGAGCAGTTTATAACTAAAATATGCCTACATAATGAGCCACTTTAACAATAATACCAAACAATAGATTCAATTCATATAATATATATAAGGTTCAGTATTTACCTAATAAAAATAAATAACTGTTTTCAAATATGCTACTATACTATTAAGCATACAGCAAAAGCATGTTTTAATAGGAAACACAGCATTATTTAAATATGAATAACTTCTGGCAATTAGACTGCTTTTTTGTGACACTTAACTGTTGCTCTTTTGCGGTTTTCATAATGGTTTATTTAAAAAGTTTAAAGTATAGTTCACTATCAATTGGTCTACCAATTATCCACATTGCACTTAAATGTGTACATGGCGAATATCCAAGCATACATTACATTAAGAAAACAGCTCAAAAGACTAAGTGCTGCTTGCACTTTTAGAAATGAACAAGAGCAGGTTATTGCATTAGCAGTATCATCAAAAATATTGATTGCTGCAAGCCTTCTCTTGGGGATATGTGCATTACTCTAATGAACTAGAGAATAGGTTCTCAGAAAGTGCAGGTTATATACAATATGTGTCCTCTTGAAAATCCACCCAAATAAGATTTATATTACACTGACATAGGAAATCTATTCAAGAATGACATTTTCTACAACAGGTCCAAAACCTTATAAAACATTGTATTATGTTCTCAAAAACTGCTACCAACAAAAGTATATGCACAGTACACAACATTTAAGCAAAGAGAAGAACAAGAAGAAAAACAAAAGCTCTAATAAATGGCTTACCTTACCGTGAGTATTAGGTCTTCCTGTGAAAAAATAGATTAAGTTGATTTCTTTCAACTTGTAGACCAACTCTTGATGCTGTTGAATGCAACTAAGGTGCACATCTCTATATATCTACCACTAGGGTTTGTGTACCCACTGTGTAGGTGTTTAATTATCATGCATCAGCCTATCACAGACTCCGGCTACAGAGGCCAGCCAATCCACAACCAGCTCTGAGATCTGGCACACTAATAAGTGATATAGCACTCCAATGACGTCATTCTTTAGTCACTAAATGCTCCATTCACAAAATCTTCCAGTCATGTTGACCATTTGATATCTAACTATGCATTGAGATCATTAATTAAACAGGAGCAAATCAAATGAACGGTCAAAGAAATCATCCCAAGCAATACATATTTTATGGGCTTCCAAAGAAGTAACATTGCATGCTATTTTTCAAATGCCAAATCAATAAACACAATCCAGACTTTGATAGCAGAGACATCTGCTGTACGGAATTGTGAACTACAGCTATACACATGGGCATTTTTCCTCATCAGTATTGACAGCGTACTCAATAGCTTATTTAAACTAGTTACACAAAGTTATCATAATTTAATTCAATTTGGACTGAACTCTCAGATGAAAGATTAGTTTACTTTATGCTTTTTTTTCATTTAAAAGCACCTGTAACTGTTAAATGTACCATCTTAAATGGTGCAATGGATATAAAAAAAGAAATTCTTAAACAATATTCTGTCATGTTACCTCTCAAAATATATTGGAATTATTTCTAAAGAAAGAAACAGTTTAATTCACAATGACATTCAGCCTGTGGGCATTGTTTTACTTAAATTGTTGTTTATCTGCTATTTGTGAAAATGATGTACTAGTATTATACTTGTTCCATTGTTGGGATGATACTGTCTCCCTTCTTATCCCCCGAAATCAGTCTGTTTGATCATTACTTGGTTTGTCACAATGAATGGCTGTCCAGATCTGGATGATAATGTGAATAGAGTCTGTCAAAACCAATTACAAATCTGTTTGTTGTACTGCATCAAATGTCCTGTACTTTTCATTATTGGGATTTGAATCATAAAGCATTGCAGCTGAAAGACTGCCTTGCGTCACAGCAGAACCCCATTAGTGTGGATGAGCCTTTTAGTGCTGTTGAACTAAGTAGTAGACAGATGACAGAACCAGTAAATCACATGAATTAGGCAGAGGCAGCGTTCCAGGCACTGCAAGCAGTGAGATGTTAACTGCAGAAGTGTATACCAATTATTTCCACTGCTTTTTATTTATATGCAATCCAGATTAATATCCATGTTCCATTCCTGGGTTCACAGACCTCCAATTTGATGTATTCATATCTGTTGAAAATGTGTACATTTCTAGCCAGTAGCATAGTACACAGAATCATATATTATATTTGGCTGTATGACTTAAAATGATATGTTCTTTTTATCTTGTTTTTCCAGTGTCACTTGTGTGTGAATGAGTGCAACAATTCATTATCAGTTCTTCAATCTACACTTTCAGCAAACAATTGTATTTTTAACATTGTATCTATGGAAGACAACACTACAGTAAGTTGCAGGCCATTCCTATTGAATTCTTAGAAAATCATATCAATCTATGATACATTCTAGTTCTTCACACAAACAGCCTTATTGCAACTCCTGCCTATTGAAAGGTGATACCAGTAATAAGATGCACAGGGCCCTTAGTATACTGGAAGAGGTTATATTTACATATATGATCTGAAAATGTTTGACCTGTTTTAAAAAGCTTTTAGTAGAGTATAAGGGTTGAGATCTAACACATCAAGGTCACTTGATTCACTTCATTGTTATGAATAAGACTACCGGTAAGTTAAACATTTCTCTGTTATTTTTTTCTTTTTATGTGCCATTTCAGCTATTGCTATAATTCAATGAAAAATGTTCAATCTTACTTGTTTATACATGGTTCAATCTGTCATAAAATCCTTCATTATTTAATATGATGGTCATATCGCTTCCTTTTCAACTTTCCAAAGATCCCCCCTCCCTTCCCCAACGTCTGCCATTAAGGCTATGATAACAACTATAACGATGACATTTTCTTAAAGTCAATAATATAACCTTTTCAAACTGATCTTATTTTAGAATCTTTCTGCCCAGCCTGTTGTGAATTATTGCATAAGACAGCTAAAGATTTTTTCATTCTTTCTGTGTGTTACACTAAAAAAATGTTTTCAGTACAAAGCAAATGATATACAACACAATGCAAGAATATTGTTACACAAGAGGTCTAATATCATGACTTTCAGAAGATGCCTCCCTTGTTCTGTGGTTTATTGATAACGCATCAATAAATATATGATGAAATGGCTCACCTACATTTTTTAATTATTTAAATGCTTACAAATCAATACTGGTACGTGTTACATGTTCTTTTTAGTAATTGTTTAAGTGAAATGATTCCTGACAGCCATAATAGTGTATAGCAGTAAGGATAATTGAAACGGCAGTCACTGTGAATCACCACAGCGTTCTCCAGTTAACTACACCCCAGTAAGCAAACAGAACTCTCTCGGGTTTGGAATTGTTCCTATGAATGTTTGTTGACCTCATGAAGGCAAATACATTAAAATGATTAATTAAATTAGATACAAATGGCCTTTTACGTATGTACAGATTTTACAACTAAATGCTTTCACCACTTTTAAATATATACTGTAAAAATAACTTACCTACTCTATCTAACTATCTATCTATTTATCTCGCTATCTCACTAAAAGTATAGTAGTAGTATAAGTTGCCATTAAGAAATCTCTTCTGGTGAAGTACAATCACGGTCCAAGAACTCTCCATGGTACTGATCTCCCTCTCTCTCTCTCTCTTTCCCCTGTTCCCCTGCCTGAACTACTGTACTTACCATGTGTGCACCTGCAGGCTTCAGTAGCCTGGGATTAATCTTTATTTAATTTATGTTTACAGCAAGACATAAAATGGAAAGAATCTTTAACAAAAGCCTGTTTTTTTTTTGTTTTTTTTTTTACACAAGCGATAGTTAGGTATTATATATAGCCTCCTGTTAAACAAAGCTTGATTTGAAATCCAGATAGATGTATTTACTTTAAAATGATTTATCAGCTTCTTCCTGTTAAGTGACAATAAGATAATATAATTCAAGTCTAAGAGGAAATGTGTTGTCCGGAAAATGTGAGTATAATTGCACATTAGTTTACTCTTCTTAAATGGGGGAGTAGGGGGGTGGAGGGTGAATGGTATATTTATTTAATTAATTTACATTTCCTGTGTTTGTTTATGTACACAAATATGTTTTATGTTACATGCAACACAGAATTAAACAAGAATTGTAACACATTTTTCGGAGAAGAAACTAACACAAATTGCTCTCCTGTGCTTTATAAGGAGTTGTCCATTCTGGAAAAAGATTGTACATTCGCACCCCCCAACTTTAAGCATTGAAGGGTGACAATGTAAGCCTCCAGGACAATTTAAACACCTTGCAGTGCCACCCTGGCTGCCCGTGGAATCCCTACACTCTTCAGTGTTAAAGCTGGTGTTTTTATTTTGTCTGAAAGAGAATGAGAAACAAATAATTTGCTGAAACACTGCATATGACCCACGTGATTTTTCTAAGAAAGGAGACTAAATAGTTATTATAAAACAAAAATCTATAGACAGGCAATAGGGCATACATTTGAGTGCTTATATTTACCTCTGGATTTTATTAGCATTTACAGTAATGGACTCTGGAAAATACTGAATCACTGAGTAAGAAAGAAGAAAGAAAGAAAGAAAGTTTTTACTGAACTGTTTCCTCACACTTTGGCATAATTTCAGCAGGGGTTCGATCGTATCTTAATTATGTTAAAACTGTAGCAGTATTTTTAGAAGGTTAAGCTGAATGCAATTAAGATGGATGGCTTATGGCTAGCATTTGCAATTATTTATATGATTCAGCTAACAAAAGCTAAAAGAATACGACTATAAATTACACAAAGGCTTACTGTGCCAGGTGACTGGCTAAAGACTTTGCCAATATGGACAAACAGCAACTCTGGTAGTCTTTGTTTAGTAGATAAATCAGTCTGATTGTTTGCCAGAGCTTAAACAGAGACTGCAATGGTAGCCCTGGGACTGGAAGGTATAGCAAACAATTCCAGCTCTTCATTATAGTTCTGCGACAAATGTGCCTCCAGCATACAAAACCTGAGCTGACAACTGTTTTCATTAAACACAAATATAAATAATACTGCACTTCACTGAATCATACAATCATACATTACGAAACTGCTGTCACAAGTAAAAGATTCAAACCCTGCACTGTGCATAGCAGCTTTCAATACTGATGTAAGCATGTAAGCATAGATCGATCGATAGGTAGATAGATAAAAAGATAGACAGATAGATAGATAGATAGATAGATAGATAGATAGATAGATAGATAGATAGATAGATAGACAGATAGATAGATAGATAGATAGAGATTTGTTTTTTTAATCTTTACAGCAAATATTTTTTAAATCCTATTAAAAAAAATGTGTCATACAAAATAATTAAATGTCCCTTACTTTTATTATTTGGAACATTCTCCTTTTTTTCTATATTGTAAGTAAATATATAATACATGTAATATTATGAATGTATTTTGTATAAATCTCCCATTAATTTAACCTGCTCAAAACAATATGGTAAAACATGTAGCAGGCAAACAAACAAACAAGGGTGCTCTAGTATTGTTCCATGGGCTCACACCAAGGGGTCAACGTCATTCAAGTGAGACTTTTCTGGAACCATACTAGTGTAAAGATCACTCTGAAAAGATGATCTACATAGGAATAAACAGTGAAAGCATATAAGCCTCCTCAATGGAAGAATGGAGTAGATATACTTCAGATTCTCAGACAGGTTTCCAGGCAAGATCTATAAAAGTATTTTCAGACTACTGTACTGAACAAACAGATTATAACAGCATTGCTAGCTTAGGATCGCGCCAATGTTTAATTTAAAAAGGTTCTGACAGTAAATGTGCATGGTACCATGTTTTTCCGGTTTGGTAAGTGTACATTTAACAATGCTAATATCAGAAGTGGGCATTCTACACTGGGTTTAACAGGTATATTTTTAGGCCCTGTCTATGCCATATATTTGGTTCAGTTAAACAACTACCATGGTTAGCCATGTTTCATCTCTTTTTTGCTTTTACAACATTATACCAAAGTAACCTGGATAAGGATTTTAAACATCATAAAAGGGAATTAATGAAGACAGCTTGAAGTTATTAAGCTGAAATTCAGCCTGTGGTAAAAAGACATGCCAAAGAAATATGATTTTCTGCTCAATACCAGACAAATAGGCCCCTTTCTGCGCACTCTGCAGTCTGGCTTAACAAGGAGTTATGACCATTATGTAGACGTTGAAATTATTAATTGAGGATGGTGAGATCTTTTCTGGCTTTTGTAAGTCCTTTGGGGTAATTTGTCACCTTCCAAACTGAGCTTTAGGCTGCTAAGATTGTCAATGCAACTCTTTTTTTTTTTTAACTAAAATTAAACCTGCAACGGTAATCAGAATACGGTTCAACAGTGACAGAATCTGTCCTACACTTCTGCCTGTAAGTTCCAGCTAGAAATGCTATTGAGAGGGTTTCCAGTATTCTTGGTATGTTTTTTTTATGTTTATAATGAATATCACAATATAGTTAAATCTAGGTTGTTCATCACTCTTTCAAGCACTCATATATAAATATGTAAAAATACACTGATTACCTTCAGTTAAAATGTTGCAGTCCCTTTGTTTTGTGATAACTGCAAAAACGCACATGATATAAAATGCTTCCACTCCACACTGGACAAATAATTGCCAATTGAGTAAATGTTAATGACTGTACCCAAGAATATTATCATATTGTGTTTTAAACTGTTTATAGGATTTTTTTTTTTTTTTAATCAGCCCTTTAAACGATCAGGATGTCAAATGATCAGGAAATGAAGGTGGAGGTTCTGTACTTTAGGAATCCTGGCTTGCTGAAAAAACTATTGTCCATTTTAAAGTCTATCAAGTCAAAAGTATCTCCATTGTGCACTACAATGCTTGATATTGACGATGTGCTGACCAGTATAAGGTAATTACATGTACTGAAGGTAGAGTCTCTACAGCAATGCAAAAGTTAAAAATTCTTTCAGCCAAATTTTCAGTTTAGATGGCTTACCAAAAGAGTTTCCGTAGAGACATTCATGGTCGCTCTCTCGTCATTTTGCTTCAAAAAGTTTCATTATTTAACTCATTTATTTTCTTAAAAAAAACCTATTTATTCATTTAAAAACATGATTGTAAAAAACAAACAAACAACGAGTTTTGACGCTAACGTGTCTTCATCGGGTATCATACCTATCTCGTGCACACGATTTACTATCTTCAGCGCAAGCGATGGCCACGAGATCAAATAGCTATCTAATTATTACACATACTAATTTAGCCAATCAGATCACTGAAAATCAAATGCGAACCAATAAAGATTTAAACAAAATAGTATATGTAATAAATTACCCAATTAAACGTCGCGTTACATCTGCCATTCCCGCCCAATTCGTGGCGGAATATGAACTCGGCATTGGGCAAAGTCCAGTAAAACCTGGACAGAACGAGACACTTGGGGACGAGCGTTAACCGGGGGCTTCAGTGTCTTAGAAATCACTTTAATTCAGTGGTAACCCCACTGTAACTAATATGTACTTTTAAACAAGTGTTGAAATATCTGAAATAAATATATCAGAAAAAAACAAACACCATTATAATCCGGTTCCAACGTATTATTATTTTTTGTAACGTGTAACTCGGGGTTAGCCGACTAGCAACACTTTGTATTCATGATATAGTGACATAAGGGATATACTGTACATATATATATATATATATATATATATATATATATATATATATATATATATATATATATATATATATATATATATATACAGCGTTTGAGTTTGGCAGCAAATACCTAAATGGAATCTCGTTGCTGATCTACTGCAGTGCTTTAATCACGCATTACATCATGTAAATGGACGCGGGCCAACTCACCACTTTCAGGTATTAGCTTTAAAAAAAAAAAAAAAAAAAAAAAGGTAGGAGTCAGCAGTCTGAGGATTATTATCATGACGTTTCCCATACAGAACTGTCGTATGATTTACAGACAGGCCTGTTTGAAAACTTGATAATAAACTGCAAAGCAAGTGAAATCAGCAGTGGCAAATAAATAAATAAATAAATAAATAAATAAATAAATAAATAAATAAATAAATAACCAACCACTTCCCGGTACTGTCCAAAATGTTTGGCACCGAGTAAATGCCAATCCCGGTTTCCAATCAGAGACCATCTATAATGATACTATCATACTTTTAACCAATCCTAGCCTGCCAGAGGCGGGGACTGTGTACACGCGCACAAGTCTGCATTCAGTGAAGCTTTTTGTTATGGGAAGTTAGTGTCCAGGGTATCTGTAGGTGCCATACAGCGCAATATGAAAATACGACAGACAGAATGACGACTTTGCAGTCAGTGTCACCAAAACAGACAGGTACCGCTCTAGGCGGTGTAGTAATTATATTTCTCTCGATCTTGCTGATTCGTCAGCTTTTAAAGCAGAGAAGACCCAGAGGTTTTCCGCCGGGACCGACACCTTTACCTATAATTGGGAACGTCCTCTCTCTTGTATCAGAGCCGCACGTCTACATGAAGAAACAAAGTGAAATCCATGGACAGGTATTTTAACTAAGTCTGTTTCTGTACGCAATAATTTAATAATACCGAAGTAAGACCAAATGAGTGTTCTGTATCTAAAATAATTTGTTCGACTGAAAAGTTGTTCCTCTTATTAAATCAGCTGTGTTTTGTTTTAAATCTATTATATTAATTTTCTTCTTCATTATTGGCAGGTAAGAACTCCTGAAGTTGATGTATGTCCTTTTGCGGGTTGTGTAGTGTAATGTAATTCCTGGCATGGTTACATCATGCCACACAAGTTTAAGCAGAGCCAAATTAGACAGTGCTTACAAAACAGCAGCACTTTATACAACGATTCTAGGTTTAAGAATATTAAGTACAGCTGACAAACGTGTACATACTGTAACAGTAAATATTACATTTTTGTCAGAAAAATTCAGTCTAACCTTTGTAATGCTGTCAGATTTAAAATAAATAAATAAACGTTTTCATACATAAATGCTACATTGTGCAAACAGTGTATACAGGCAGCCAACAGAAACATACACATTAACAGTAGGGTTGGGTAGGTTTCCAAACATCTGGTGTGTCTATGTGTGTGAAAGGTTAAACTAGAGCTGAGATCCCTGCTTAGGAATGATGAGGCAGCAGCACTAAGAGTTTGCAAAACGCTAAGTTAGCTACATTATCAAGGTAGTGTAAACGTGTTCTTTCTGGTTCAAAAGCAGTAGTTCATGTTATTATTAGTGTCTATCTCACAAATGATGAGATTTCATGAATATATTTTACACTGGAATTTTGTAAAGTCTCTGACCCACCAGTTTTTTTCAGTCCTAAAATCTCTCTGTTTTAGTTAACAGGGGAGCTGTTAACATTTTGAAAATATTTTTTTTTAGTACAGAACCTTCTGTTATTTATTCACGTGCTAATATTGCGTAAGTATGGCAGCGTCCACAGATTGTCTCCAGAGGTTAGAATTAAATAATGTTTCGCCATCATGTGTAACACAAAAAGCAAGTAAATGCTGAATATTATGTAAGTAACAAAGACACCCCTACATGATTTCCCAGTACTGAACTCTATCCTTCCTATATGGTCGTTTTGATTTAATATGTGGTAACTAAATCACGTGAAAGATTTAATTAAAGTAAAACCCTGCCCATTTATAAAATCAAAATTTGTCTTGCATGAAATGAAATGATTGAACGTGTCTTTCTGTTGCACGTGGAGAATCGACCCCGTGTGAAATCATTGAGTTGATAATGTTCATCTACCGATTCCACTGACATTTCTGTTCACAGAGACACATTTTATAGTAGTCAATTAAAAGCACAGAGCGCTTCCTTTCAGGTCAGTTCTTTGATTAATAAGCCTCCACTCACTGGCAGGGATGCGGAAACCATTCAAATGCTTTGCAAGTAAAAAGGGCTTCCATATTCCCACAGTCACAGCAATGGAAACAGACCCTTGTCCACCATGCTACAATACTACCTGCTGTATTACTGTATCTGTAATATTGATAATTAGAGATTTTGATGTTAATTATCCGATTAGTATCTTTTTTAATTATGGTATGAACGTCTACCCCAAAACATTTATTAAATTAAAAACTTGTATATTCAAATCAACTGTAACATACCTGGAGAAAGTTTTTTTTTTTCAGTAAATGATTTGATGTGTTTTTTTATTTCATTTTTTTGGTATTCAAATCCATTACAGTTTATGTTATTGATAGATTAATCTTAATTGATTAAAAGCTCTACTGAAAATGGATTAATTGAAAAACAGAATGATCTCCATTTTTAAGGCTTGTGTTGTGATAAATATATACTTTTTATGTGTACATTATGAACTTGTACTCCATCGAATGGGGATTAATATGCCCCCCCCCCCCCCCCTCCTGTTACCTGTTCTGTTCTAAGTAACATATTTTTGTTTTCTCTTCTAGATATTTAGTATGGATCTTGGTGGCATATCAACCATTATAATCAATGGTTATGATGCTATAAAAGAATGTCTTTTACATCAAAGTGAAATTTTTGCAGACCGACCATCTCTACCTCTTTTTAAAAAACTGACAAACATGGGAGGTATGTATTATTCATCATTAAACGATAGTATTTTGAAAGTATTTTTTATGTACTTGAAGGCTTTTTGAGGCTAACATTTAAAACAATGTATATGTGTATTTGTTATACAGTATGTGAGGTAGTACAACCTCTTATGTCTGTCTTGCCTCCTGTTTTCATCAAACTTATTCATCAATACAGTTTGGAACATAAACAGAATGCTTGAGGCAACACTCCTATAACCTAAGAGCATCTTTTATTAGAATTTACAACTTCAAAACAAAAACTAAATCAAAGCACACATTTTAAATATAAACTATGCAGGAACAAAAGTAAGTAAGTATATATATATATATATATATATATATATATATATATATATATTAATTATATGCTTCAAGCCTCTATTGTTTTCAGCGGGTTGTGATTCAATTGTAGTTGTAAAAGCTCATTATTCTGTGCTTTTAAGATGAGTAATCTATATGAGATAAATATATCCTTTCTACACTACAGTATGTAAACTAGGGTGCACTATTATCTAAAACCTTAACCTTATCTGAAAATTATTTAGTAACAAGAGAACTGAGTATAATACAATCTGCTTGGCTACAAACCAACAGAATTGTAGAAAAAATATATTTTAGAAAAACTGCAAGAAATCTATTGTACACCGTCTGTGTATGGTTTCTTTTCATTCTTTAACCAGTCGCCTGGGGCAATGAAAGGCCTTCATCTGTGTCGATTTAGATTGTTATGTTTTACCAGGAACTGGAGGTAACACGAGTTTAACAGATTTACAACTTTATAAAATAGCCTCAGAAGTATAAAAAACCTACATAATAAGAGGCTTCTTTCAAGTGGCATTTAAGTTTTTTTGGGACAAACGTTCAAAATAATGTATGTCAAATAATTCACACTAACTGCATTACATTGCTTTTTTTGCCTCTGTCATTCTAGTAACTTGTCTTCATTGTTCTAGTTGTAGTACCGCACATGTGGTAGAGAAGTCATTTAGCAAGTCCTAACTATATGCTTGTCAAGATCACCTACCACAAAAAGATTGTAAAATGAGCAGTGAATGTGATTAAAAGCAAACAAAATGTAGTTTACTGAAGATGTGTGTGTATAACATAATCCAATAAGCTGAAAAGGCTCACCGAGATCACTGCTTTCTTGCATTTGCATGGCAAGCAAAATTTAGAGAATAAGCCCTTATAAATAATCAGGCAGTCAAGCATAGGCTTTTGCTTTAAATAATGTTTTTAAAAATTTATGTTCAAAGATATAGATAAAAAAATGGTTAGTTTCTGGTATCTAATCACTTCCTGTGCAGTAGATCACATGATCTGGCTGCAGCTAGACCATTGGAGTGGAACTGAGCTGCAAAAAAGGAAGTGATTTGGTACCAAGACGTAACAGCATAAAAAAAAAGCAAGCAAAAAAAACCTTAACATATTAACACTAGAACTGCCGCGGTTATGCTCATACCTAAAGGAAAACTTGGTAAACACCACTTTACAACCCAGTACTTATATGTTGTATAGTATCATCATTTTTTATTCTAAATAAAAAAATCATTTTTTTATTATTATTATTTTGTGTACTTTGCAGGATTGCTGAATTGCAAGTATGGAAGGGGATGGATTGAACACCGCAAACTTGCTGTCAGCAGCTTCCGTTTCTTTGGCTACGGTCAAAAGACTTTCGAAAACAAAATTTCAGAAGAATGCATGTTTTTTATCGATGCTATTGACGAATACAAGGGTAAATCTTTTGATCCCAAGCATCTGATAACAAACGCAGTGTCTAATATTTCTAACCTCATCATTTTTGGCGAGCGTTTTACATACGATGACACTGAGTTCCAGCACATGATCGAGATCTTTAGTGAAAACGTTGAGCTAGCTGCTAATGCTTGGGCGTTCCTCTACAATGCCTTCCCATGGATCCGGATCCTGCCCTTTGGTAAACACCAGAGGCTATTTAAAAACGCTGCAGAGGTGTATGACTTTCTGCTCAAATTAATCGAGCGTTTCTCATGCAACAGAGTGCCTCATTCACCCAGGCACTTTATTGATGCCTATCTGGATGAGATGGACCAAAATTCTAGTGACCCTGAAGCATCATACTCTAAAGAGAACTTAATTTTCTCTGTCGGTGAGCTTATTATTGCAGGGACTGAAACAACGACTAATGTAATGCGATGGGCAGTGCTATACATGGCTCTATACCCTAACATTCAAGGTAAGGACTACATATACCACCACAGGTTTTATAGTTATGGATGAAGGCAAAACTTTTTGCAATCTTCCAGTATGTGTTATATAAAACATGTAATATGCCTGCAACATTCAAAAAGATAAGTGGTTATTACAAATTATACTATATTCTGCATATATTATTTTAAAAATATATATTTAAACTATTGCATTTAGGTCAGTGCTATGCATGGTGCCATTTATTCCACTGATATTATCTATACTAGATTTGAATAACTACTAGGCACCCTGGGTTGTTAACAAATGTCACACATATTCTGTAAATGGTAAGGGGTGTCATACTGTGTGTCAGAAGACCATGCTGTAATACAGAGTAATACCATGTTGAATTGTCACTGCAGTTGTCACTATTCTTTACTTCACTTTCCTATTGCCATTATACACTTATGTAATGAAGACAGTTACAAGAATAACTTCCTGACCTTCCTAAAATGAGTACATATACAGAAGGTCATTGTTAATCTGATGCTTTTTAAAAATCAAATATACTGCCTGTCACTTGTGTTTCTTATAAAACATTACCATAAAATACCATACCGTTGCAGCTGTTATTTTTATTTTGTTTTGTTTTACTTCATGTAACTATCTAGTCTGTGCATGCTGATGAGATTTATTTTGATTCCTCTTTTTTGCAGAAAAGGTGCATAAAGAAATAGATTGCTTTGTTGGGAACAACAGGACTCCAACTTTAGAAGACAAACCAAAAATGCAGTATACTGAAGCAGTTCTTCATGAAGTTCTGAGGTTCTGCAATATTGCTCCACTTGGGATTTTCCATGCCACTACAAAAAACACAATTGTGAGGGGATACACCATACCAAAAGGGACCACTGTCATAACAAACCTATACTCTGTTCATTTCGATGAGAAATACTGGAGCAACCCAGGACTGTTTAGTCCAGAGAGGTTTTTGGACAGCCAAGGGAACTTCTGCAAGAAAGAGGCATTTGTCCCATTTTCACTAGGTCTGTTACCTCTAATATCATGTGCTTATTGAATAGTTACATCATGTAGATTAAAAAATACATAGCAGACCCTAAAGTTGTTTAACAGATTAAAATCATATTGAACACATTGGAAGAAGAGTTGCACCATAGGTATAATCTTGTTTTGTTGTTTATAGCATTTTTCTGTATTCTGATTGCCCCACTTTAACACTATGATTTGATGTTGTGCTTTGGTACTATATGACCGTTTTCTAAAGCGGTTTTATTGCCTGTACCTGACAGTGATTTTCAGAACTCTTCATTACTTGAGCAAGGAGACTCTTGTTGTAGGTCCTATTACCACGCACTTGATACATGCTATAAAAAAATATAAAACTGTATAAAAGATTTGAGAAAACTTTTGAGAGGTTTTGTTTTTTAGCAGTCGTTTGCATTGCTCATCTTGTAGTATGAACTATAAAGCATTTTGATTTATTAAGCAACCCTGTGAGGGCAGCTTATATGTTTCTGAACAAGTAACTGAGGTTAAATAAGCTCATTGTTATTTTCGTTTAAGCACATTTTTTAACCCAAGAATACCACTTGCCCAAATGTACTGCAGACGTTCAGATCTCTAGAGCTGATGAAAACACCCCTTTTATCAACTGTGTGTGCAAGCTGCTATTCAAAAGATAAATGTGAAACAGAGATGGTCATTTAATAATTTATGAGGTTCAATTATTGATTCAGAGCATTGTGTTTTATTATTATCTATTGCATAATTTATATACCCAATTGTGACATGCCAAAAGATAAACAGCAACACAGCTGACAGTTCTAAAGAGCTAATTAAGCGATTTTATAACTAACCAATAAGTGCAATAATGGTACATAAATCATTTTAAGGTAACACACCAGTTTGTAAACCCAGCAGTAATGTCTTTTTCCATGCCCGTTTTTTTTTTCCTTACTGCATAATAATTTTTGCATGTTACCTCTCACTGTTAGGCAGAAGACACTGTCTTGGAGAACAACTAGCTAAAATGGAGATGTTCCTGTTCTTCACAATGTTGCTCCAAAGATTTCACCTTCAGTTCCAGAATGGCTTGGTTCCCAATCTAGCAGCTAAACTAGGAATGACTTTACAGCCCCATCCTTATCTCATCTGCGCTGTCAGGCGCCAACTGTGACTGCAAATGCACTGCAAACATGAACACTGACAGAAACATTTACCTCAGGTGAGATCTAGGTTTTGTTTGAAATAATACTAAACAGTGGTAGCATTACTTGAGACCGATTACAGTTCTGTAATTTCCCAAATTCTGGGTATTTTTTTAAATAATTTGTCAAATACAGAAACACTTGGTAGTTTTTTTTTGTATTAACATATCAAGTTTGTGTGTACATTTTCTTAAACAGCAGTAGCGGAACAAGTGGAAAATAGACAGGAACACACTTATTTTAAAGAAAGTAACCCAAACCTGTCCTAAACCATAATGTCAAAATCAGGTTTGACAAGATTCCTTTATTAGTTGTTTTACATTGTTTAAAATGTTGACTGTAATCTTATACATGTAAACAAAAAAATGCTTAATGCTCAGCATTGACTTTATTTTAGCATACACTGTTTGAATCTTAAACTGTGGGTAGAGGTTTTATTTTTTTTTGGTCAATAATGTTACAAATCACAAAGCCTTATATCACACACCATTTGAGGGAGTGTCATCATAAATGTGTTGGCCTAATATGGTGCACATATATATCCAATGCTTTATTAGTTAAGTTCCTTAACCATTGTTGTCCAGTAAAAATGTGTACAGTCAGCTCTCACATATCCAACCCTATAAAAGTTTGACTTCAGTGATGGTTAAACGAGTGTGACGCATATCTGATTATTTCATTTTGGCTCTTTCCAACCCTTGTCCGTTTTTTCAAGGCACACAAAAAAGATACAATGTCAAAAATACATAGCTGAAAGGACTTTGTTATAAAATATGTAGGCTTCCATTAGATGTACTGTAGTTGGTTTTGTTGGTACAGTACTATATTTTCAACAGAAGAAGTATTTTAATTCAGAACGATATGATTCTGAAAATATCACTTGCCAAAAGAGACGACATGTTAACTGTAAACAGTACATACTTTTAAATCCGGTATTGTAGCAGTATGTGAAATTCCCCATTAACGACCCAACAGCAGAATGAAATCAAAATTTTACCCATGCACAGAACTGCATAAAAATGTAAAAGGCAATGCAATTTACTCAGTATTCAAAATTGCAGAATATAGTGCTCAACAAGGCCCTAATGTCACAGTTCACTTGCAAATGAAAATGCACGAAAGCAACTAAAGATCACGGATTTAAAAAAAAATGCATCACAGTATCTGAAACAGTTTAATGATCAACTTTTACATTACCGTAGCTTGTCTCATTCGCTTTGTTTTTCCTGCATTTTCGTTGTGTGAAACTGGAGGAAGCGCTGTGTAACTGCACAATAAAGACAGACTGATTTGGCAAAAAAAAGAAACGTAGGCTGTGATGGATAAACAAGTATATTGTAACAGTGAAGAGATGGGCTTTGTATAAAAAAATTGGTGACGGAGTCGGAAATCGCGTGTGACGGGTAAGTGCATTAATTTGTTACATATATATATATATATATATATATATATATATATATATATATATATATATATATATATATATAATGGGAATTGATTTGTTTTTTAATACAAGGACGGTAAAATGCGACTGAGGTGTATCTGAGTGTCGTATATCTGAGTGCTGACTGCATTACATTATACCTATTACAAGTTTAATCTGAATGTGAGCAAAGGTTAAAATGCACAAAAGTTAATGTCTGTAAAACTAAATGTGAATTTTATACAGTATTGTAATTACTACTGGTTAAAACTGTTATAAACCTTGTCCATTATTACTGTTTATTAACCAGTTCCAAAGTATTAATGATCATATACCCGTGTTTAGCAATGCCCACTCCAACCTTAGTAAACAAGTCTTTGTTATTGTTCTGTTTCTGCATATTTCTAATATTACAAAACATTCCACATTGAAAATAGACCAGCATTTTCACATTCTGAGTTTGTAGTCAGCTTGATACAAAGAAATAGAAAATAAACGTTTACTGGAAATTTGTTAATAATAATACCATTTGTGTCTTCACGTGTGTAATTATTTTTTTATCTTTCTGTACCAAGGGCTATCATAGTACTTTTTTAAAAATAAATAAAAGTTCCATTTGAAGTATGCAGTGTTATTTTATTCTGTTGACATTTGTGCTTATTTGTATGTTGAGGGGGCTGGCTGTATTTTGTCAGATTTTTATTCTTCTCCTTCAAGCGGTTACTTGCCTTGTTTCACTGACTGTTATCACTGCTCAAACAAGTTTAATGGAGGTAGCAATTCAATGCATTTCCCTAAATTAAATTACCTTTGCCATTTGAATTTCCCAAACTTTTGAAATGATGGGTGTGACGCCATTAAAGTCTGATGAAGTATACTGTACTATTGTAGCACACCTAATTCATGTTGTAATTTATTTTCTGTTTTGTAATAATTTGACTTATACTCTCCTCTTTAGATATGTAAGTTTGACACTTATTACCAGAAAAGCTGAACTTTCACTGTATATGTTTAAAGATAAATTAATTTGCTCAACACTTGGAAGAAATCAAGTATATGACGAACATTAAACATTGAACAATCATGGGATTTAATAGCATTCCTGTTAATGTATTATACCTGTGTGCATTTAGTGACACATTAAGGGCCTTCTTTTTATGACTACTATGCTGATTATAGAAGCACATGATTTAATTTCATCCCTTAAAAAAAGAAAGTCAAAAACACTGTGCTAGGCTATGTTAGGTATAGTACCACATCACAAGCTTTGTGTTCCATGTGTTATTCTAGTGTTATATTCACGAATTACTTAAGACATTGTGAGATTATATCCATCCCCATCCTTTATCTAGTATCATTTTTTTTTTCTAAATCATCATGGCTCACAAAGTATATAAACAAACAAACCGGAGCCCATAAGATGGTAATTGTTACAATGTAAATTGTTTCACATTTTATGGAACTACAATAGGGTTTTTTTTGCAGAAATGCACTTGTTTGTCCACAGTAGTATTTCCATGGGTATTGAATCCTATGTAGACGTAGACCAACATTTTTTTAATTTAATTGTTTCTACTTTTATCTGAGCACCATCTTTAAACATCATCAGTTTTCAGTATGTTGTTTGGCTTTATAACGTGATAAATATAAACATTTGATACTGTTTAAAGATGGCACTCGCATTCAAAATGGATGCAAAGTAGGAAGACCAATATGAGCAAAAATGCACAAGTGGGCCTACGTACTTCATTTTTCCATGTGAATCAAATGGTATGTGGCAATAGACAATTTTTGGTAACATACTCTATGGTAGTTTCGTTAAAAGTAACACAGCAGTCATCACTTTTTCCCCATCTTTGAGACCCTTGTCCTTTGCCAGATTACTATTATTGTTTTCTGTAAATTTACAGGTTACCCTGCTGGATCTTTCCATAATTTGACAGAATTGTTTTTAACATGCAGTCTGTACATGCTCTCATGCCTGTACTTATCAATGTTTTATCTTACACATATTCTTATATAATCTCAGTCCACCCCATGACTTTAGTAAATGAACAACTCAAGCATTACTATAATTAGACTCATCTCATGTTTAAAAACGACATTGCCAAACTTTTTTACTCAGCAATCTGATTCTCATATTTGTTTAATAATTAATTTTGGCTTTGTTAATTATGAAATGTAAGCTTTCAAGGGCTGTATGTATATCAAAAGCATTTTTATATCCTGTAGAATAGCTTTCAAATAAAGATGGAAATAAAATCCTTAACAGGATTACCATTATCTGTGAACAGACAGTAAAAACGTATGTGTAGGAAAATATTTCATGAAAGCAAAGGTGCTCTAGTAACTAAATTATCAAAGGGGGTATGAACAGTGGTAAAAATCCATTTTTAATAATTTACACTCCAATTCCTCACAATATTTTACAATGAAGGTGCTGAAGTAGTACATGTGGGTACTATTTATTGCCTTTACATACAAAACGCTGATCCATTATTATTTAATAATGCAAATAACAAAAACTACATTTAATTTGCGCTCGAGTGCTTGATCATTCATACCTGAATTAAATAATCACCACTACCTTATCATTGAATGTTGAAGAGACCTACTCAGTCAATACTTTCTTCAGAACAATGTGTGACACAACCCTACAAGCTGAATTACATTACATCTCTGGCTACAACACATAATGACAAATCAATATCTGGGATTCTCAGTAGCATCACAACTCATTTATAAGAGCTTGTAACTATGAATGTGCACCAAGATCAGTATTAACGTGTCAAATGCACTTGTGAGATCATTGCAAACAGCCGGAATAATAGATTAGTTCATCTACAGTATCTTCCCTCTTTCACCTTTTTTCCCCCCATCTAGCACAATGTAGGACTGACTAAGCACTGGGACTTAGAAATTACACAGCAGTTGTGGAATGAAATATGAATGCAATAATGAGCTGTTAACAGGTTCATATATGTGTTTATGTTAAACAGTTAATAGTCCGTGTGTGAGGCCTTCAACTGTTTTAGAAAATAGTCCCTCCTTGGCACCAGTTTCAGTTTTCCATTTGAAGCCACACACATCTTGTGGGATGTATCCTTCCAGCAGTCTCCAGAGTGATGTTTGATTTTAAGAAATATCTTCCTGACATATGGTTCCTGTGTCTTTCAAAACCTTCTCCGGTGCTTCTGAAATCAGTGTTCTTCTGTTTGTGAATAATCAAAGCCAGTTTTTGATTGCCAGTGTCAATTTTCATTACATGGGAATCTATAACTTAGAGAGGTACTGCATGAAAACCTTTACCTTCCTCTAATGAATCTACTCTTCCAATACCCCTTTCCTGTTGAACAGAAATTTTGAGAAGACTTATTCTGGAATATCCCGTTGCTATTGTGGATGTTACATTCATGATACGACAATCTGTAAGTTGGACGGTTTGTCCTAAGGGGGAGATGAATGGAAGTTAAGGAAATCAAAACATCCATGCTATATATATATATATATATATTTTTTTTTTTTCAATATGGGGTGGGTAACTGATCAGTATCTATACTGGAGGAAAAGTAAAGATGGCCATCAACACACAAACAAAATCTTGGTGGTTGACAAACAAATTTGATTTGAGAATCAATGGGTATTTGGGGATGGCCTTTTATGACTTTTAAACAACTATAAATAACAATAAAACTGTGAAAATGAACTTCCCCACATATTTGATATGACTGAACAGTTACATCTGACATGTATTTAGATGCTACATAAAAATGACAACCATTCGTAAATGCACTGATGACATGAACATTCATGAAAACTGCGTAAAGGGATACTTGCACAGTGAATACCCAATAAACAGTCACAATATAGTAATCATCAATATTATCTTATAATAGCTTGCAGGTTCTAAATAGCACTGTGTGTTGTACTAAATTAGGTACAACACCAGTAAAACTACTGTTATACAAAATAAAGGTATGCATACCTACTGCACCTCACAGCCAAGTGTGTACAAAAGTGTGGTGATTGCCAAAGGTTAAATAATTAATAAATCTATTCCATTTTTTGTTTTTCCATATAGCTTAAGTTTATTACTGGTAGAAATGTATGATGGGAACACTGCCTGGGTGTATTTCACAAGAAGGGAATAGTTTGGCACCAACTGTGTGTATTAAATAACAACGCTGTGTTCAGAGATTTAGCAACAAGAGTGGTTATGATTAGGAAAATGTAGACATTGTACACAGCCAGAAAAAAACACAAGTACCCACAGCTCCCCTTGTACAGACTGTGCATCTGTATATAGTATTAGATAAAAACTCTGGAAACTGGATGATAATTACAGGTTCTCTATGTACAATATATGTAGGGCTTTTGATTTTCGGTTTTAACCGATAAAACCAGATAAAATACCCCTGATACAAAGAAAATGAAATCGGTGGATAGCCAATAAACACCGGAAAAACTGGAAATGGTTAATCTATTCACGTTGACTTTACCCTTTTCACATTTAAAAAAATAAAACCTACTACAAATATAATAATAAATACATTTCCCAGTGCTGCTGGGCAATGTCCCGCCTTCCTGACTTGAATCTATCATTGATTCGTTCTCAATACTTTAAACCTGCTCCAACTACTGAGTGACAGAACATTCCTACATTTCTATTGGAGACTCCACTTGCAAGTTTTAAAACGAGATTACAATCAGGATGGAGGCTTGTTAGCGGGATTTAAAGCTGTATTACAGTTAAGACACGGAGGATTTAAAACAGAATTGTGGCGAAATGTACAAAAATGCCTGCACACAAAAACCCCAGAAGAATGTGCCCGTGACCATAGGGATTTCGTTGTGGAAGACAGCAAAGGAAAGAAGGTACAACTTTAAGTGTGCAAGTACTGTCGAGTTACTATACATATTTTGACAGAAAAAAAAAACGCTCAAGCATTTTGGAAAGTAACCAAAAACACAAATTTCATACAGTACATCAAAAACGAAAGTCGCGAAAAAAACGATTTACACAAAACTCAAAAATAGCTACAAATAAGCACCGAAAAATACAATTAATAAAAACCGAAAAGCAGAAGCCCTAAATATATGTCAGCCACATGTATAAAACAGATGCATTCTGAATTATGATACAGATGTGTAGATATGCTTGTGTGCCGAGATTAAACACTTGCTTGGGAGGAAAAGGTGCACATTTCTTTTATACTAGCTTGATTTACACAGTCTGCACGAGAACTTTAATATCTGCAGCCTGAAATAATTTACAAACATTGTGCAAGAACTGTACATGCATTTAGTTTGCAAACTCCTTCACACATAAGAATCCTTTTTTTTTATTTTTTCGGCAAGTCTCAATAGGTAGAATGTTTCTTGTGGAATGTCTCGAGTTCCTACTTATTAGTTATGTTGCCATATTTCGTGATATAGTGAAGATGTAACAGCAAGTATTTTACTGTTCTGGGGAAATACTGTAGGATGCTAACTAACATATATATTGGCCTGTGTACATTTGGCAAAGTATATATTCTATGAAAATATTGCTGTTTGTAGAACTAGGATACAAGACTCAGTGGGTTTACAACAAAAAGTATCTCTTAAAATAATGTGTATCGCGCAGGACAGCTGAAAAATCGAATCCTACCCTAATACAAGGTCATGTACGAAATCTATTTTATTTTCACTAAGCTGTAACATAATCAAACACCATTTTCAAACCTATTTGTAGTATCTCATTACAAGGGCTGTTCTGAAAATAAATACAAAAGTCATAAAATACCACAATAATTGTACATTTGTGGGGGAACTGGCAATAGAATTATTCACCTTTCTTCAACAGTTTAATGGAGGAGGGTTTAAAACAAATGAATACAGATTTGTTGCAAATGTCCTGTACAAAGAATAAAAATGGTTTTGTAAAGTGTTTTTTTTATGACTCCATGAGTTTGTGAAATAGCTATTTATCTAAATGTTTCTAAATGCGAATCCTGAGTAACAGTGAAAAAATATATATAGTAAAACAAAAAAGGAAAAATATCCCTTCATTGAAACAGCTTTCCTGTTCTGTATGCTATGTGGTAAACAACAATGGACTTTTCTGGGTTGATTGAACTGACTGGTCATTGTGCACTGCTGAACTTTTTCGTGTTTTTTTTTTTTTTTTTTTTTTTTTTTTTAATACAGAAAGTAAAAACCAAACAGGCTGGTTATACACAACGATAAAAGGCATCAAAATTGATGCAGGTGATTTTTAGATTTTTTTTTTCTTTCAAAACTGTTCTAATGTTACTGTCTGCTTTTACAGTCACCAAATATATCAAAAGTTCTGGTAAAACTGTAGTTTTCAAAGAAATAATGGTTCACATACAGTCTGCACTGCAGTATTGAGTACTAGTCTCAGACAGGCACAATGTATTTTTCTTTTTTAAATGGTGAAATCTGAAGGGTACTCAGAATCACCTACATTTCCACATTTGCACTGTTCACTTTGGTAACTAGTGTCATTAGATTTTTTTATTTTTTTTTATATCTCTAAGTACCTCATGGAAAGTAAGCGCTCTGTGTTCAACAAGGCAGCATCACAGCTATCTAACTCTACATCACAGAAGGGATTAAGGCCCTTACTTCATATTTATACAAGCTTGTTGTTTATTTATTTTGCTATGCTTTTTTATATTTATTTTATTTAGTATGCTTTTTTTGTAATTATTATTATTATTTTATTTCCGTGGGGTGAAAGTGCATAGGAGTGGGGTTCCCGCTTAATTCGCGAGAATCTTCTCACAGTATTAAGGCCTTTTCAACGCAACATGAAATGTGTCTCTGGTGTCAGCACAGTGACAATTCAGCGTGTCCTTTGAGGTCCAGCAGGACTCTGGTAGCGTCACTTTTTCTGCTCTGGCTGCTGTCTCTCCTCATCCTCCTCTGTCTCTTCCTCAATCACCTGGATGTCATCTGATGTTTGAGGTAAAGATGAGTTCTCAGATTGCTGTTTATTCAGTTCAGACTTGCTCTTCTCTTCCTCTTCAATAACCTTCTTCCACACTTTGTGATTTTCCGTCAAGTGGTGCATGATGCTGCAGAACATCCGTCGTCTGCCCTTTCTCCTTTCTGCGGGGGATATTTTAACAAAAAAAGAGATTCAGAAAACTAATACATGATGGTTCAGTGCTTTTTCCCCTTCTTTTTATACAATTACTTAAATGGGAGTAGTAGAGTAATTGTGTAATTTCCACAGATCGAATCTACCAGACTGCAAGTGATCTGGAAGGATAATTATTTTGTCTGGGTTGAAAAATAAAATTCGGTATATAGACTTGTTTATGGTACTGCTTGAAATTGTTAACCTGATTAAAAATAGCATAAGAATACAAAAATTATGACAGTCATGTTGGGAATATCATGTACAACAAATACTGACATTGGTATATATTAATAATATATATATTTGGAGAACTCTCTTTAAAATCCTGTTCCAATCATGTCAATGATTCAACTTGTTACAACATATTATGCTGACTAGGTTGAATACATAATAATAATAATAATAATAATAATAATCTTTATTTTTATATAGCGCCTTTCATAGTGGACCACAATCACAAAGCGCTTTAAAAGATATGAGACTAGGGTGTGTGAACTATGCATCAGCTGCAGAGTCACTTACAACAACGTCTCACTCGAAAGCACAAGGAGGTTAAGTGACTTACTCAGGGTCACACAGTGAGTCAGTGGCTGAGCTGAAATTTGAACCAGGGACCTCCTGGTTACAAGCCTGTTTCTTTAACCACTGGACCACACAGCCTCCCTGTGTAGTCTAGTATAAACTTAATCTAGTATAAATTGTAATTGTATCATTTCCTTCATAAAATGTACTCAAGTAAGTGGCCTAGATTAAGCCAAAATACTAGCAGTGATGTAGCCATTTAGGTGCAAATGAGACAGTTGGACATATTTATAAAGTTCTGGCTAGTCAGCAAATACATTATTACTTCACTTCCTTTTAATGCTTTGTGAAAGAATGGCCTGATAGCACTGCTATAAGCTACATACAGTACATATCTCATTCAGTAGAGGATTGTAAACCGTGCTTACTTGGTGCAATGTCCTCTTCCATGTCATCATCTTCTGTTTCTATTTCATCTCCATCTTCATCTTCCTCAGCACACTCCAGCACATCCTCATCCTCTTCAATCCAGCGGCCTGGAAGCAAACCGGCTGCATCATACGAGTTACACAGTGGACCAACAATATGCGTGATGAAAGATTCCTGAAGCTTTGCCAGTTGAGGTGAAGACCGGTCCATAAACGGGCTGATTGGTAAACCAAGACTAGACTCTTCATCTCCCTGTAAACAATACAGCGACATAGAGGTTTCTTAAGTTAAACACTGACAGGTTGTGGCAATGTGCCCCGTCCCTGTGTGCATTTGTGTGTTGCGTGCGTGTGTTAATGTTGGTGTATAGATTGGTACACGGGATATAAACGGGTCTGTGTTTCACGTGAGATTTAAAAAGGTAGATTTGTATTTAGGCACGAGGAGGGCACAAATCACTTCACGTGCTGGTTAAATGTAATATGTGAGCACGGGGTTGCACAGAATTAATTCACGTGCTGGGATTCAAGTGAATAATTAATTAGTAATTGAATCCCAGCACAACAGTATATATAGACACATTTTCATTCACTCAGGGTTGGGTGTTCGGTGAGTGGAGAACGGGATTGGAGACGGAGGTAATTGTGAATATATAAAAGTGAATAGTTTTCACTCACCGTGTTTGTTCGTCTGTCTGTTTAAGTGAATAGTACGTTTTGTTCGTCTATTTATTTTGGCGCAAGTGCCGTGTCCTGTGTTTTGTCTGTTCCAACCTTTTATTTTCTGTTCTGTTTATTAAATGCTGAGCGAAAGCATTCGCTCAGCTTCACCAAACCACACATCTCTGTCTGTTTATTTCCTGTTTCTGGTCTGACGCCACCCACTCCGGCCGTCTTTGTGACACAGGTGATTAAAAAAGGTTTTGTGCTTATTACTATGTAGACAATGTGTGTATTTTTGTCAAGTATCTACAAAGTGTAGTTTTTAAATATTTTTACTATTAATTATTTACTGTTCATTCGTGTAAAACTGTTTGCTTGACACATGCCTTGCAGTTCAAATCAAGAACTAGTAATTCACTTTAAAGTTTGTCACATGCAATCCATGAATGTTAAAATAACAAAGTGAAAGTACGTGCCATGAGAACAGCATTCTGCCTTGACCTGCATATTTGTAATTTACCTCCACTGAGACCATGAGACATTGTATAAATCTACTGGGGTATTTATTAACTATTTCTGATTTACACAATCCCTTGCTTCATCAAGCAACAAAAAGTATTAAAATTATGTTTAAAAAACCAAACCACTTAAGATAAGAAATGGAAAGTGGACACAATAATGTCTTGGAGCTATCATCTACTGCAGTTAAAATGTCAGCTCAGTGCTTCTCAGAGACATTGCTTAAAGTGACAACTTTCAAGTAGTTCAGGTGCATTCCCCCCCACCCCCCCCCCCCCACTTACTGGACAGCATTAAGCAACTCACAGAATGTGACACTTGCAGTACTACTTCAGTCTATTTATAGAAAGACTTCCTAAAGATAACTAAAATTAGAGAGTTTAAATGTTATACTAAATAAATAAAAAAAAAAACACAGTAGATATATACATATATTACACAGTATTCAAATCAGTTAAATCAGACGGCTGCCATTTCACAATATTCTCTCAGCCATTTATACATTGCCTTATAGATTTACAAATTGACTCATTAGTTTAATTAGCACAACCTTTTTCATTTAAGACTGGTTTATATGCCACCTTCAGAATACTTGTCAGTATAATTTAAATACTTTTTACTCATGTGTAATTCTTATTTCTTTTTTTAAATCTTGTTTAATACTGTTGTTTTATCATAGGGATTTTCACAGAAAGGCTCCACATACATTCCAATGAAATCCCTCATTATTTTAAGTACCTGTTCATAAAATTCGTTGACAATGCCTTCTGTCCATTTTAAGTGCAGCTCACGGGCTTTCGCTGGGCCATTGATGTCTGCCAGCTTAATGCACACTTGGCAAACTAACAGACGATCATTTTCATTAGTCCAGTCTATTCCTGGGCTGTTCACATCATTAACCTGTTTTCAGGCAGAAACAGAATTCTGGTCATTATCCTGGATAATAAGACATGCATTTAAAATACAGTGTTCTGTCATTTGTAAAGAAACATTCTTTATGTGTATGGACAAGTTGCATGACTTGTCAATGCTAATGCTAAAACTCAGTGAAAAATATAAGCATGTTAAATAGAGATACCTGTCAGTGAATGAATCCTTAAAACCAATGCAATAATACAGCAATACAAATAAATAGTGATCCTTACAATATAACAGGAATTGAAGTGGGTCTTTTGCCAAATGAATCATTTTTAAAAAGATTAATTTAGCAGTAACAGTACATCAAGTTTCAAGACATTTTATTGCATGATCTGCTGAATTTGTACAGTCACCAACCTTGGCATTAAACTCTGCAAGAAAATCAAAATGTTTCTTCAAATCTGTGGCTAGAATGGCTTCAATCACTAAGAAACGAAAGCGTTTAAACTCAACGTGATCCAGGCTAGACAGGAAGTTGAACTCTGGCATGGACAAAAAGAGATTCCACGCTGAGGCTGCGTGGTGGTTCTCCAGGACCGATCGGTCATTGTACAGCACAGCCTGAAAGAAAGACACAACCTATCGGAAAGGTGTTCATCACATGAACATTTCCACTTCACAAGAACTGACATCAATACTGATTAGAGAATGAGAAAAATAAGTACTGGTGTAACTGTTAGCACCTCCAGGAGGTGGGTGTCTGATCATTTTAATCAATTGTTTCAAGATTTGTGTCCATATTTATGAAGAAGTTGTAGGCGTGTCATTGTGTTAAATAATGACTTCAACATGTGTGTACAGCTTATTTTACATGATATAAGTGTTGAGCAAGATATTTTAATGGTCAATACAATGTTAGCCTTCTTACAAAAGAGCTTTGGCTTTTCATCGTCTCCAAGGACAATATCTTAATTCAGTAAACAGTACAAATAAAGTGTGTGGCCATTCAAATTAAGCCTTAAATCTGTACTTTAACTTATGAGTACCGGATTCTGCTTGTTTCAGGAGGATCAGTATAATATATATTAGTTTAATGAATAAACTGTAGTTTTAGATGCCAATATTACTTTTGCCAGCTCGCTACTGAGTTTGACCTCAAGAATAAATTAATCAAAGTTACGGTGCTGAAGACAAGAGCCCTGTTTAGTATTGCCTTTTAAGTAGATTCAATTGAAGTGTTTTATTCAAGGTCTATAAAAATAATATAATTCATTTAGAAATGATTTACATATTAACCATGAAAACCGGCATTTTTAATGTTGGGCATAAAACGAACACTGAAATTTGTGTTAAAAAAAAAAATAACAAATTGTTATTTACATGTTTTCTATTCTATAAGTAAGATTTACAGTTAAAATTATGAATCCTCTCAAGGCTTAATTTGAATGGCCACACATAGTGACAGTATAATGACATTGGAAAACACTACATTTACAAACATCAACACCACAAACTCATAGCTGGAGACAAATATAATGCCTTTTCATGACAAACATTTGCAGTTGACCTTTTTATTACATTAAGAAAAAAACATTATTTAAAGGAATCATTTAAGCAAGATTAACGTCACCTCAGATTTAACAGTAAAAAAAAAAAATTTTAGACTCAACAATCATGAAGACATTTTTGAAGGCCATTTAACAAGGTATGACACACAAACAGTTCCTTAATCTAAAATGGTGCTTGGGTGATTATACAAATATATCCAAAGATAGAAAATGAGCACTTAGCAGAAAAAAAAGAAGAAAAGAAAACTGACGATTACCTGAGTAATTCTGAAAACTCGTGTAAAGGAAGTTCAAAATTTACAGTCAAGTGTGAGGAGAAATAAAACACAAAAAACATGCAGATGGCGTCACAATGTGCAAGCACTTACCTGCGGGGCATTAGTGGCTACAAGAAATGCATTTGTACGCCCAGGATGATCATAATCATGCATGGCTGCTGCTACATAGAGTGCCATCAGCTCCAAGGCAGGGATGTTCCAAGCCAGACAGCCATAGCTATCATCTTGTATTGAGCAGGTTTTAGAGGATGCATAGGCCACTCTGCCCGGGGAAATCCCACTGTCCGAGTCTTAGAAACAAAGGGCATTTATACATTAGACATTTTATCAACAACAACATAAAATAAATGACTACTTGACAAGTAAGCATAGACTTGCATTTTTTGTTCAGCAACCACAGAATCTATTAGCTTTTCATTTTGTTTTTCAGGCATTCATTCATTTTGTATGGTATTTAAGTGGGTATATATTACTCCCCATTTAAAGTGCAGGTGTAGCAACAACCAAACAAGCTGACTGATAGGCATGTTTTGTTTTCCAACAAGAGAATCACTGGGTTATTAAAGGTCAAGGGGATTATGGAGCTGAACGTACTTTGTTTATTTTTTTGTTTTCCAAGAAACCACTCACAACACTAAACATGTTAATCAAACTGAATCAATACACAGTCACAGAGCCTCGATCACTCTTATCCAATAGAACCTGCAGAATGAGAAATTCTGGAATAATGTAGTAAATAGACACCAAGGTATTGAATCTTGGTGTATATTTGCACATGTCTGTGTAACTTGCAGCTTTAAAAAAAAGTTTAATTTGTATACTGCAGAAGGATAAAAATTCTTGTACCAGATTTTCTTAACCCCCTTTTTGGAAACTGCTTAGGATTTCAAGGAAATACACTGCAGGGTTCATTAGTCAAACAGTGACGCAGGCACAGCTCCATTAAAAAAATTAAAATAGGAATCTGCAGAGTTAAAAACATGCTGATCTCAGCAGCAAGAACATATCTCAATCACAATGGAGCCTTTCTTATCTAATGGCAACTGTACTCTTGGCACAGGGGGAAGATAAGTCAGCAAATGTTTTTAATTAAGTTTCTGTGGATCAATGGTACATCCAGTATCATTAACAAAAATAGACATGAACTGTCCATTCTTCTACTGAATGGATAGATATGATTACTTTGTAAATATAAAGACCTACATTATTTTTATAATGTTATGCTGAAACCTAAAATAGCACAACGATATGAGCAGCATTTCAAGTGTGTTGCATTAAAAGAGCCGTGCTGACACATCTGTATGTGTTTCCTGTGTCTGTCAGAGAGAGAGAGAGAGAGAGAGAGAGAGAGAGAGAGAGAGAGAGAGAGAGAGAGAGAGAGAGAGAGAACTGTGAGAGTAGACATGGCTGGCCATATACAAACGGGATGTGAAAGAGCTGAAGTCGAGTTAGATATAGACAAGCAGTTTTCAAGTGGGTCCACAGAATGTATCTTATTTCCTCCATTACCTGTATCACACCCAGTGACGTGCTCATTGTGTATTTGCTGGAATCCAGGAACTGGCCGTGTTGTCAGGTACCAAACAGCATGAAGCACATCCGTGGCATGGACGCGATTATGATCTATTAAAATAACAATCATTATGTAGTCAGATGGTTCTTATAAAGCTCTTATCAACAGTCAACTTAATTATGGTATAGCTTTCATTCCTTGTTCCTAAACATCCAAGAAAGATTTCAAAGGGCAACAAAAACAAGCATGTGAGATCTATACTTCAGCCACTGTTTTTCTTTAACTGTGTACAGAATACTCACAAGGGATGTCCTGGTAGCCATTCTCTAGTGCAGTGAAGTAGGCCATGAATTCTCGGGTTGGTATTTTAAAGATTTCAAATAAACCTGCATCCTGAAACAAGGTGTAACTGACCTGTAAATATGAAAGTACGCTTTATTAATTTGTGATGAAATGTGTAATTGTATAACATTGTGTTAAAAATGAATATGGTCATTCACATTAAATCTAAATGCTTATTTAGCTATAGCAGTACACATTTTTTCAGTCATGTGTGTGCGAAAGACTGCCATAACAAAGTTTCATCACAACTGCAAAGTGGTTCTCTAAATTATATGTATATATATATATATATATATATATATATATATATATACATACATACATACACATACACACACACACACTGTACATCTGTCGTCTGCGACATGCATCCCCTGCAGGGGAACAACATATGACAAACTAATGCAAATAGTCTCTATTTTAGTTTGTATTTTTGGCACCTTGACCTAGTCTCCTTTATCTATTTCAGCTTATAATGGAGACTATGAAGTACTGTGTAACTGAAATCTTGATACAAGATAGTACATAGAAGAGATAGATAGATTTCCAGGGTAAATCATTACTAGAATTATAATATTAGTTAATAACCACACCAAGATAAACAGATCAATAGATAGATTAAGAGGAGTGCAAATTGATAGAATTGACACTAAGGAAAGATAATAACCACAGAAAGTCTAATGATTTAGAAAGAGAGATAAAGGTCTGCAATTCAAACCTACCACACTGAGTATTCTTCCTGATTTCCCCCCAGTCTTCTCCACCAGATTGAAAATGGGAAAATTCCAATTGTTGACACTTTCCATCAAGTCTTCCAGATCTTCCAATACTGGATCTAATGGAAAGTCCTGCCCCACATAGGAAAAAGGGAAACACATTTTACATTCTGCTGATGTACGATGTACAGTACACGGGTGCAGTGAACTAAACAACCCTTGCTGAAGTGGGATATCTGAAGAGCCTTGTGTCTTATAGATATGCTGTGGCCAAAAAATGACTTTGTTCTATGGAAATTAGGTCTTTTCACTCATCTACTCTGGTGCTAAGCAGACCTAGAATCTGCATAAAATGTTACTTTTCTAAAAACGTGCCCTATTTGATTTTGCAGACACAGCTATTCATACTATTAAACTCCACTGGGAGTGGAATGGCAGTCAATGATTTGTGTATTTGCATTATTTATATTAATATCAATTACCCAAACGAATGCTGTACTTTTTACATAGATTTGTTATTTAATTAATTCTAAAGACTTTATCGTCTACATTAATAACTTATGAAACCTAGCGATAAGGTTAAAGCAGAAATGGAACAGCTATCTCATTTTTACAGATCTATTTAGCCACATTTTCTCATCTCCAATGTTGCAGTATATGAAACATGATTCATATTAGGTTTTTCTGGTACAATTCTTCAACCAATTAAACAAGATAACTGTAATTGAACACACTTTACAAAGCTGGGGAGAAAAAAAATGTCAAGCACACCAATAAAAGTCAATGGCACTACAATACATTAATTGTTTCTGAACTCCGGAAACTCGTGTGTTATTTAATGTAGCTAACTGTAATTATAACGTGCAGTGCAAAATCAATACACTTACTCATCCCTAAACGCATGCATTAAAATAAAAGAGGGTGCTTGTGTGGGCTCTCTTATCTGAAGTGATACCAATAAGACACCTTTGACAGCTTGGGGCAAACTGGTATGCAAAAAAGGGGTAGTTAGCAAGAGAAACCTGGGGTGCGTTCAACTAAGCAAACGCTAAGAAACATTTTTGAGCTTTTTTCTGTTGGTGGTGTTCGTGGCTAACGTTTATATATATATAACTATTTTTATATAGTGCCTTTCACAGTGGACCACCATCACAAAGCGCTTTACAGAGGTAGGCTATGAACTGTGCATTATATGCAGAGTCACTTACAATAGGACATTGATTTAACATCTCATCCGCAGGATGGAACACAAGGAGGTTAAGTGACTTGCTCAGGGTCGCACAGTGAGTCAGTCAGTGGCAGAGGTGGGATTTGAACCGGTGCCCTGGACTTCAACCACTGGACCACACTGCCTCCAGAGGAAGCTCAACAAACCATTTCATGTTTTATATTTTAGTGTCCTAACAAAATAAAAATGTCCGTTGAGCACAGAAGCCGTTCAAGTTCAGTGTGAACAGAGTTAGTTAGAAACGTTCTCTTGGTTGAAGGCACCCCTGTTCTCTTCATACCTCAGTTTCTTGATTCTTCAGTGTCTGCTCTGGATGCTGCTCTGGATCTGCTTTGCCTCTGCTGCTGCATTCTCTCATGTATGAATATTGTTCACTTGGTGTTTCTTCTTTCTCATCTGATTCCCTTAACAGTCTGTTATCGCTTGTGCTTTCAACTCCTTCACCTTCGGGAAACAATATTCTTTGAGTACAGCTATGGCCAAAAGTTTTGTAGTTTTTTTTGATGACATGATGTTAAATAAAAGATCTAAATTATGCTCATATAGTTTTTTTTAGCTTTTTGTACATCTTATAAAATAAACATTTTATAATGAAAGTATAACACAGTGCATTTTTTTAATTAAAGTATAACAGTAGCTGCATGCATTCAAACCATCAGAAAAACATTTGGATTTGTGTATGTATGCAGATACATAATGAAGCCTCCACCATGTGTTTCGCACCTTCCCTTGAGAAGAATCCCCACTGGGTAACAATAAACATTTTTATATTTAGTTCTGTAGTATTTTTTTTACTACATTATCTCCCCCACACAAAGAGAATTAGGATATCATAAATCTGTTTTTTTTTTGTTTTTTTTTTTAAGATAAATGTCAGAAGTGTTTTTCAGTGAAGGATTTATCACATACTGTAAGTATGCAAATATGTTGACTTTTTGCACATAAAATGTCTTGGGAGTATTTGATCCGCAACGTAGCCAGTGTCCAGATGTCAGCTGTACAAAACAGTGACTGGGTAAGAGGTTTCTTGCGAATGCATGTTTAGAGGTGGTGCTAAATGCAGATGATGGATAATACTCATTGCAGATAACCTACACCTGTGTAACTGTGTAATGCACTACTGGCCCCTGCAGGTAAGGCAAGGTAATTAGATAGTCAAAGTTTTTAAAGCATTTATCCAAAATGTATCTGACATACCCACATTCTTAAAATACTATTTAAGGATAGTATGGTAATCAAACTGAAGACAAAAAGCTTAAGATTAAAACCCTCAGCCTTTTCTTAAAAACCTGCAGCCTTTTCTTTAAGTGGCACATGGTAAAACACGAGTGGGTTCAGTGCAAACACATTAAAGGATTTAGACGGGATCAAAGGTTACATAAAAACATTTGACAAGATGCTCTGTTTCTACCACAGTATGACTGACATATGTTTCTGATTAGGTAAACCTAATCTAAAAATAATTAACTTCATCTCAGAATAGTGTCACTTTTTCATGACAGAATATAGAAGGCTTTTTTTTAATGCTACATGTTTTGGAACTGAATGAGATGATCAATTATTGTAATACATTATTATTTCGGACATACCAACTTGCCTTAGACACTAATCTATATATTGATTTCAAAATTAAATCAAACAAGAAATTACATTACAACAGAATACTAGTGTTGTCATGGACACAACGAGTGATAAAATAAAAACAAGCAGCAGGAGTTGATTTTTTTTTCAATAAATATCAAATAAAATTACAACTTTTCCAGATCAAAAACAACAGCAGGCAGATTGGATGGGCATGTGCATACACGTGTCACTTCTAATATCACAGAGATCATGATCAAACTTGACCTTTTAGGACATTCTCGCTATGAGATCACAGCATTAATGGACTTTGAAACGCTACCTGATCGCCTCTGCAGAAATTCTGTACCATACTGTAAATTACTCTCCCCAGACTCCACACTCTGAATCGTTTTCAGCATCTGACGTCCACAACTAATACAATAAACAAAAAATACATGGAAGAAAACCAGAGTTAATAAACTTAGATATATACTATCTATTTCGATATATGGTCATAAAAGTTTTATAACATTTTATAAAATTGCTGCAGTTGTAAGAAATGTTGAGAAATCTGGCCCATTGTTCATACAAAAGTTGGTAATAAGTTGGAAGTTATAGGAAAAAGATTAGGCATGTTTTAAGTTCTGACCAAATTTAGTGCAAAATAATTCTGTATAGCAGACCATCAGACATTTTACCTAGTGCAGTGATAAGTGCCAGAAGTTCTGAACTGTGGCTGGAATTCTGTAGAACTCAGACTGTATCCTAAAGGTTTATGAAGATTGACACTTGGTTTAGTGAGGAAATCAGCAGTGTCTGGAAACTCCACTGGGGAACGGGTCACCTGAGAACCACCGACTACTGGGCCATGGCTAGGTGAGTTCACAGGACTGAGACTCGGGGACGTGCCTGCAATTAAACAAGGGACATATTAAAACACACACAGAGTGACTGAATTGTATTTCTGACTCCTTCCATACATAGCTGGATCCTCTCTTATGTGGTTTTTGCTTTTTAAAATAAAAGTCTTTATTAAATGACAAGCTGATGAGGCTGTAGGAATGGGATGCCTCCAAGATCAATAGAAACTAGGGGCAAGATGTCTGACTCCCTGTCTCTATTGACTTTAGCATTAATAGAACACCATTTATTATGTCAATTCAATTGTTCAAAGTAAAAAAAGGAATAGATCTATGGTCACCAGAGTCAATTTGATTTATGTCTAAATAACCTTTAAGAGAGGAGTTACCTCAGGCCCTTGGGCTGAAGTTGGTCCCAAACCATTAAAAAGTTATACATCTTTTGTTTGCTACTCAATCTAATACTAATGCAAGTGTAAATCATGCCATACAATTGTTCCCCTGATGGCATCTCTTAAATCGACAGAAATAAATGCAAGAGATATACTGCTTACTGCATTTCGACTTATTTTTAAAACAGTAAGTTTCTAGACTTACATCACACAACCTGAATTGAAATGATTCTGTTTGCTTGTGTTTAATGTGTTTGTTCCACTTACCAGCCCGTCTGGATCCAACGTGATGTGTTAATGTTACAGATGAAGACCTCTGTTTAGGGATCGTCAGCAGGTTTGAAGGTCCATTTGGTTGCAACCCTTGGCTTAATTAAAAAAAAAAAAAAGAAAATAGAAATGGCATTTTATACACCTATAATATCACATCCGAGCAGGTGTATTATTAAATAAAGACATTAGGAAATAAATAATTAAAAGATGCAGAATGTGGGGCTCCCGAGTGGCGCATCCGGTATAACATGGAGGTCGCCGGTTTGAGTCCAGGCTATTCTATTGCTGACCATAGACGGGAGCTCACAGGGGGCGGCGCACAATTGGTCGAGCACCGCCCGGGGGGGTGGAGGGCGTAGGTCGACTAGGGCGTCCACGGCTCAACGCTCACCAGCGACCCCTGTAGTCTGGCCGGGCGCCTGCGGGCTTGCTTGTAAGCTGCCCGAGAGCTGCGTTGTCCTCCGACCCTGAAGCTCTGAGGTGGCTGCACAGTGAATCTGCAGTGTGAAAAAAAGCGGTCGGTTGACGGCACACGCTTCACAGGACAGCGTGTGTTCATCTTCGCCACTCCTGAGTCAGCGCGGGGGTGGTAGCGGTGAGCTGAGCCTAAAAATTGGATATGCCAAATTGGGGGAAAATAACCGCATTTGTTAATTTGTGCTTACTAAATTAAAAAAAAAAAAAAAAAATAATGAATTGATTTGATTTAATGAATTGTAGACTACATTACTACTGAACTGTATAACCTCAACATTCATATTGTTCTGTACCTAGCACATTTTTAATGAGTATTCAAAATAAGAACAAAACAACACATTATTCTTAAAAAAACAAAAGAAATGTAAATGAAATCTTGACCAAGCAAAGCCCCAAGTCCATAATTAAATCGGAGGAGGGGTCAATTCTCCAGGGTCTCGCACTGAAGAGTATTAGTGTCTGTTAATGTAAACTGTGTTTCAATCTCATTATGGTCCCTGTATAAGCATTGCTTGAAGTGGCCATCCAAAAATACATGTCTCCAAAGCTATTTCAAAATGCTGAGGTAGATAAAGATGAAATAATATTTCTGCAAAATATTAGCAGCAATTAAAGACTACAGAACTATGTCACTAATTGTAAAATATGCAAAGCTAGTGCTCAAACGATTTTTAGAAGTCCTCTTTTCCCTCTGGACACTATCACTCTTCCTTAAATGCGCTTTACTTGCTCTTATCTGCCCCCTATTTTACTGCATTTTATCCTGTACTTTAGAGTACTGTAATCTGTCAAGTGTTATTTAATCTGTAGTATTTTGTATTTAATTATATCCTGATGTAACTATCACTGACACTTATCTGCTCCGTTACTGAATCGTATTTTGTCATACTTGTACTTGCTAGAACCAAAGTCATTGTATTTATCTTGCTCTTAATTGTATTATTACTTGTACTGTGATTCTTGAAATGTATTTTTGTTTACGACTGCAAGTCGCCCTGGGCAAAGGCATCTGCTAAGAAATAATAATAATAATAATAATAATAATAATAATAATAATAATAATAATAATAATATACATGATACATGTCAGCTGAGTGCTGTTCACATGGGTCACAGCTATAACAAACTAAGTAATTTAATATTAAACACTGGAGAAATTTAAATATTATTGATTTACTTATTTCATTTATTAGTACCTATGATTTTTAAAACCAACTTGACACAACCAATTTACATTACCTCAGACAACAGCCTTCTCTAAAAACCGCCAAACTAAAGTTTTTGATAATACATATACAGCTTAACATTTGAACAATGAATTACAAACTAAATAAACTGCTTTCTTACTGGAACTGCAAAAGCAGCAATTAAAGACTACAGAACTATGTCACTAATTGTAAACTATGCAAAGCTAGTGCTCTAAAACTATTTTTATTTTCTCTTCATTTAAGTACATAAAGAAATAACCTGGGAAATGAGACAATTGTAAAACAGACTGCTATCTAGTGTCAAATGAATGTACATCACTAAAGCAGCTTACTATGGAGGATTAACCATGAAAATAGTACTACAAGCATAATCAGAGTCGGGGTCCATAATTAGGAGACCGCATTATTTGTGTTTCGCCTTATAATGAATATTAGCATTTTTGTTCCCAAAATGATTTACAGTGCCCACAAGCCAAATTAATATTGTAGCATACAGTGGAAAATGAAGGAAGGAGACACACACAATTAGCATGTACTTGAATCCACTGTTGGGACGATTATTCCCGGTCCCTGTTGGCACACAGCAGCTAGTCTCACTGTAGTTTTTCTTCATCTTTTAGCCATCCATGCATATATCTTTTGAAACTGCTGCTTGAGTTTCACCTTTTCTTACTCTGTCCACCGCAATGAGTTTCATGTTAACAGAGAAAGATTTTCGTTTTTTGCCGTCTGCCGTGCTTCGTACTGTGTACCTGGAACGTTCACCAGAAGTTTACGAGTCAGACTGCATTATGGGGGAAATGGTAGCCACGACCAATTCCACACTATAACAGGTCCATTATAACCAAACTTGCTACTTTTCGATATTAATCAGTAAAGCTCGTTAAACGTCGAATTCCCAAAAAATGAGAGTTCAACAAATACATTTATATAGGATAAACGTCAGTAAAACCACTCGCTGTTTTTTATTTTTGTACCAAAAATAAGAATTTAGAAATCATCTATAGTTTGTTTACTTGCTGTCTGTCCCGTCTCCGTTCAACTCAGATTGGCCAAGGGTCGCTGTCAATCATCTCAGTGCCCTGTTAGTATAGTTTCACTGTCACTTCACCCAGTTCTGACAGATCTCGTTGACTGAAGCAGCACCAGAATGCTCTCATTCGTTTAAATGACTGTCAATCATCAAGACGTACTGACTGTGCACTTTCATTTGCCAGCTCAAGCCTGTCATTCAAAGCGCCTACTTTTGAAATTAGTGGGTTAAGTTGTAGGTAGGCTTTTGCTAGGTACACAGTGACAGTTACTAGTTTGATTTGAAAATGGGGAGCAAGAGTATTGTGCACAATTCCCTGACCGACGTCTCCGCGGCAGGACGAAGCGGGCCCATCTGCCTTACCTTCCAGTGACTCCAGCTGTGCTGAAGAATAAGGGCAAGTTAGTTCTGTTCAACTATCTAATATGTTTTGTTCTGTGCATATTATTTGTACTCGTAAACTTGTCTGTGTAATAATACACTTTTATATGCTGCGTCTTCTGCGGTTTATTTGAGACAATTTTTTAATTTGTGTAGGATCTTTATCTTCACAAGGTATAGCTCTGCTGTGACCAAACTATTTCAATTAGAATACTGGTAACCATGGTTTTGTTGCATGTTGAATATGATAAAGGGGCTTCTCTAAATGAGACGTTTCTCAATTGCATAAAAAGTCTGTGTTTTTTTTTTTTGGGGGGGGGGGGGGGGGGGGGTTTAAAGCATAGAGGTCGATTTTTTAATGTTAATTTTAATATTAATCATCTATTTGGCAAAAAAATAAAAATCCAATAGTAGCAAGCCTAGTTATAACGGGGTAGCACTGTATATAGGCGATATTCACATAAATAAATAAAAACAGTAACCATGAAAGGTAAGCTACCTAAAAATATGTGTGTGTGTGTGTGTGTGTGTGTATGTATGTATATATGTTTGTTTTTATATATATATATATATATATATATATATATATATATATATATATATATATATATATATATATATGCATTCATGAAAAAAGCACAAGCAGTGAAACTGGCAGCAGAAGGTTAGTTCACCTTGTCGTAGTGAATTCCTGGTGAGGTCTCTTTCCATTATTGCGATCCCACCTGGAAGATGAAGACTCCAGTGGTGGCAGGCTAGAAGCTCCTGAACTCCTCCTTAGCTGCGGGGTGGGTAAGCTGCTCCTGCTAGTCATTCCCTAAGGGGTGAAACAGACCACACAATCAGACTGCAGAACTGAAATGAAAAAAGGCACAAACCTGGGCAGCAGAAAGTAGCTGAGGATTCCAACCTTGTAAGGCTTCCTTTCTCCCTTCTCTGATGGGTCCTCCATTTCAGTGCAGGAGTAGAAGCCAGGGAAGGGGGTGAATGGGTTTACTCGTGGCCTACAAGAGCCTGAAAATGTTCCCATCAGGCTGCTAATACTGCGCAGAGAGGATATGACTTGCGGAGGGAGAGAGGAATCGATCAGCAAGTCAGACACCAGGTTGCGGGCTTCATTAATAACAGAGAGGTCCACTCCATTTCCACCCCCAGCGCCCTGCAAGACAGAGAGAATAGAGCTTTAAACACATTTTTTATGTCATTTACATTTAAACAGTAGTCAGTCACATAGTGTATCATCCAACACCACAGCTGTAAAGTAACTGGATCTCTGAGGCCACCAAGTGGGCATACATGAGAATTACAGATTGAATAAAAATAAAGAACATGCATCTTAAATATTACATACAGTGAGCAACTGTTTTATACCTCCCAAGGGAATTCTGAGTGATAGGATTTCACATTAGACAAAGAAACATCTTGTAATATGTTGTCTCCTATGAATATTTCCAACCAGGGAAATCAGAAACCTGATCCCAGACCAAACACAGTGGAGGCTTTGAAGCAAGGAACATATTGTGATCAAGTAATGGTGCAGTATATTGCCTAGGAAAACACAAAATCACTCCTTCACGAAATATATTGATCGGTCTTTGTTAGAAGTCTTTTTAAAATGCGAAACTCTGTTGGGACTGGCAGACAGAGTCTCCACTATGTTACAAACATCAACACAACTTTTCCACACACACTTTGGCACCCTGCTAATTAATCTTGCCCCCTTCTGTGTTTTTTTTTTTTTTTGCCACACATAAAACTTTGAGGTAGCACAGATGACGAAGACAGCACAGTAGCCTGTTTATTAAATTAAGCCATAAATGTGATCTTAGTTCTGCATGACTGCACATGTTTTATCGTACATCCTGTTTTTCACAAATTATATAACCACAGACTGCCTGATGGATGAATTTGGGGTTTGTTTTATAGCAACACAAGCAGAGATGGCTCCAGAATAATGTTCAACTGCCAGTCATGCAAAAATTACTTTGCAGAAAACTGATTGTACTGTAGCCGATTTTTAAAAAAAAATTAGGTTTCTTTTTATAAATGTTAGTATTACAGTATCCCCACCATTTATAAATGAAATAATTATAAACTCAATTGAAGGAGCGAATGTAGGGAAGAACAGCCTAAATCTCCTACCAGATAATGAAGTCAGGGATGTTGTTTTACAAAGCATGAACCTGTACACATTTTAAAATCAATTATGGTGACAATTTGAAATGTGTTTACTTATTTTATATAGAAGACGGCCCACGTTATTCAATCATCCACTTTCAAGGTTCAAAGGCTTTAGGCTGTACTCTGCATTAGCCCAATTTTCGTTTATTGTTGCTTTTAGAACCAATGCATTGTTTTAAATTATTTTCCTAAACCGAGTAAGCAGAGGTTTTGCAAAAGACTGCATTTACAAATACTACAAGGCAAACGGCAAGACGTGTGTACAAATTAAAGACACCAGCAAGATAGTTTTGCCAGACCTGTTCTTCAACACTGTACAACATCTTTAAAAGAAAACAGGTTCATCTGAGATTCAGTTCAACCTGCCTGAAACTGTGAGGTGCTATAAAACACATACAGTATGCAAATACATGCTAGCAGCCCATGGAGTGGGTACTCAAATCAAAGGAAAGTGACTGTCAGGAAAAAAAAAAGTTGTTGGAAATGATGTAATGTCTTGCATCAAGAGAAGCCCCCACACCTCCCTGGAAAATGTGAGGCAGACTTCAAACTGCAGCCTGACACACACTACTAGACTATTCAATTGAAATAGAAAAGGCATAGGATGTATACTCTTTGTTAAAATAGAAACGCTGAGATATTTTAATAAAGAGCAGATTGAATGACCTATAAAAACACTGATTAGATTATCCTATCAGTAGCACAAGGGTGGAGCCACTTCCAGCACTGCAGGTGTGGCACAGAAATAGGGAAGTACAAATAAAGTGCTTTAAATTTTCCAAACAGAAACCAGTGTTTTGTTTAAATGTACAGTACTACATATCCTCGATAGGTAACAACTTACATTTAGCAAATATAAGTACTATTTAATAATACCTTGAATTTTCAAAGGTAACACAAAATAATAGTGTTAACCCTTCTAGTATAGTGTTTATTTGGTGTGGATCTTCCTGTTACTAAATTATCTTTACAATATGTATATCTGCTTTCAATAATGTCAGATCGTGGCTTCTCCAGTTAGAGGAAATGCTGGTCATATTAAAGAGCTTTTTTATATTCTACTGTAGCTCTTGACATTTTATGTATGGCTTTGAAATTATGAGGCTGATTACAGATATTAGGTATAGGTTACTGAGGCATTGATTCTGTCTTCATCACATTTTATTTGGGAGTTGTGTTCATTGTATGCATGATGCAATATTTAAAACATTTCTTTGTTTTTTGATGTGCGAGTGTCTGGATGTGCATTGTGAACAATGTAGTCCTTAACATAGCAAGCTATGATGGTAACAAAATGTTTTTGTTTAATCCAGTTAGTATTTGATGTATATAGTTCTGACAATAATTTACTTTAGACTGGAATATGGCAAAACTTACCAGTATGTTGCCACAAATTATATTCTGATTGAGCTATGCCATAAAGCTGGTCCTGCCACAGGTACAACAACACAGCTGTGTTTTCAACCATCACAGTTTTACCTTGCAGAAGGCAATTCTTGAATTAGGCCTGTTAAACATCAGATGGTGCCATCTAGAGGTCATTCCAAAAAAGTTCAGTTGAAAAAACGAAATTGTGCAGGTGTAAAATAGCTGTCCCATCTTGGTATCAATTACAGGTGCAGTACACAACAAAATACTATCTTAAATCCCATCTTACTTGAGACTGTTTAAAATAAATCAATAAAATAAATCAAACAGATATATTGTATAGAACATACCTGATACTGTGGTTTGTACCACTGCTTCAGGTCCCAGTCCCAAAGAATCATCTGAAAAATAGAAAAGAAAGTGCTGTTTTAATAAGCTTGCCAGTCCAGTCTTAACTGAGTGTCATGTTTCATATACATTAACTACAGTAACACAGTAAAAATATTGTGTGGGTTAACGTCCATTTAGTTTACTCATTTAATCTGTTTTTCATTTCTATCAGTGTCACACAGCATCTATACCGGTAACTCTGCATTAGCAAGACATTATTTTCAGATGTTAACTGTATAACTTTATTAATACTGTAGCTTCTTTAAGTATTCTACCATTTCTGTCAACATGATGTGTACATTTTCATGTGTAACAATGCTTTGCATGCTTCAGTGTGCATTAACACCACCTAGTGGGCACTTTCGGCACTACATCAACACCAAATCTTAACGTAAACAGTGTTTTGTTTGTTTTTGTTTTCATGTGATTAAAACCATCCATCAACAATACCACCCTAGCACTATTCGGATTTTAAAAGACAACTACAGTGTGATCAAGAACTGATTTTAAACTGAGGCAGGTTGCATTGTAAGCAGTCCACAAGCAGTTTTTTTGCATTTTAACTGTACGGTACCTGTAACTCAAAGTAAAGCACAAAGCAACTATCACTATTTTTACAATACGTAACAGACACCAGTTGCTAAATAATAAAACTGACATTTTAACAATGCTATTAGATAGCAATAACTCACCACTCTCCTAAAGGAAAAATAAAAAAGTTGACTTTTTAGTTAATTTACTGCAAGCTTTGAAAATATGACCCATATTGTTACATGTTTAACAACAGTGTAGCTTACTTCTTTCTAGAGTAGAATATTCTTGCACCAAGATAGATTTAATTTAGATACTGGGGTAAGGAAAGACTTGCAAAAGAGGTTCAATGACTATCAATCTATAAACAACAGAATCATGATCTTAAAAATGGCTCTCCTACTCTGGCAGCATACTTCAGCCCTAATCTACAGGCCAGGCCCACCTTCTCCAGACAGATCAAAGAAACCGAGTGACCCACAACATAAATCTGCCAAGCGCAGTCTAAGTATGAACATGTTTTATTGGTTTGCACTTTGTAGTCCAAAGGTCTAAGTTTCATGTTTCTAACCAGACTAGTACAGAAACAGTATCATCACAAACTGTGCCATTCAGAATGCAATAGTGAATGGTTCAGCAATCTCCAAGGTACAGAAGAGCAGGCATTTAAATACACCTGGGGGGTAAAGTATATTTGAGACACTATATAAATGCACCTGGGGGGTAAGGCGTATTTGAGACGCTATGATATGATGCATTAGATATCTCTTCAGTTAATTAGCCCTTGATGGACCACTTTCCTTATGCAGGTGACTATCCATTCTGGCATTTCCAAGTTCATTACAAGCAGGTTCAAATTACATGAACTCTGTGCACCCACAAGTAGATAGCCCTGCAATAAGGCCTTGAGTAACTGCTTTTAGGACATCAGGTAATAGGTTAGAATTTAGTTTGATATGTTACTAAATTAAGTAACTTTTATTTAATTTATATATTGTTTTTAAAAACACATTAACACATAAACAGAAAAATGTTAGCTAACAAGTCTGACAAAACAGAACGTAACACAAATGCAAAAAAGTGTGTAAGATTGCTTTCCCTTTCCTCCTCTGTAATATTGAAGCTCAACCACTGGGTATCTGTATTGTCCAACATGTACATCAAATATAGACTTACAAAACAAGCCTTGAAGTGCTGTGTTTCATGTTGTATACCAATGTATTGCTTATGACTGACATAAACAATAATAATGTAATATTATACAGTAGCCAAATAAGATCCAAACTAGTAATTAACACCAGACGTTACTGTATATTGTGCATGTTATACTGTAGTAAATTAGATTTAGCTATATTTCGTGGCCCTGGGAGAGTGTAGTGCATGCAGGGATGGAAAGACGACTCCAACTGCATAGCAGTTTCACCCATTCTAGGTTTTACTGCGAGCTTGCTTAGCCACAGTGTGTACAAGCTCTGGGATCTTTTCAAACTCATAGTAAAACCAGGAATGGATCAAATTGCTATGCAATGGGAGTCTTACCTAGAGTCACCCCTGTACAGTATATGTATGCTTACCTTACAAAAGATAGGCCTTATGGATTATTATTAAGTAGATGTTGGCCCAGAACCTTTAATTTGAGCAGCCAACACTGTTAAAAAAATGATAAATGGACAGTTTCCCCATTATTTAATGTAATATGTGTCTGTTTATTACACAGTATTGTTAGTATAAGACCTAACTCAAAATATGTGGTGTAAAAGCTTCTGCTTAAATTGCAACCTACAGTAGACAGTATTTCCTTTCACAGGATTTTCTGTTTTCCTCATTCTTGCCAAAAAACACAGAGAGCAGCCTATGTAAAGCCCAGGGTGAGGTGAAATATCAACTGGGGAAGTTACTTGCCTACATTTTTATTCTCTCTCTCTCTCTCTCTCTCTCTTTTTCTCTCTCTGATTAAAAACCAACCTTACTACAGCAAAGAAAACACATAAAACCACTGAAACCACACAGAAAACGTCAACAACTGAATTCTTAGATCTTATCAAGCCTAATTACGTCAATGGGGTTTATTTTCATGTTATCTCTGCAGACACAAAAGTCACAAAATATGAAACCGCTAAAACACTACTGCCATTGTGCTTCATGAAAGAAAAGCTGCAGTAACTGCTTTGACTTTATTAAGAGGGTTTTAATACAGTTTGTTATATGTCTTTTAAAATTTGAGGTTTTAAAACACCTTTGCTTCTCAAAAAATGTGGCGCGCTAGTTATGGCCTTTTTCCAAACAGTTTTTTTTGTTTACATTGTCTTTTACTTTAAAGTTTACTTTTTTATTATTATTACTGCAGCCAAAATGGAATCTGTAAAAAAAAAAAAAAAAATAATAATAATAATAATAATAATAATAATAATAATAATAATAATAAGTTAACATTTTAAAAATGTACACAAACCCCCCCCCCCCAAAAAAAAAACTGGTTAAAAAAATAATGTATGGTACAGAAATGTTATCTAAAGTATTAAATCAAATAGTGGTTCTCAGGTGCTGTCGAGTAACATTATGAACACTGACAAAGGATGTTTTTATATAAAACACAAGGAAACATGTTTATAGTCACTCTGCCACAAGATGGCATACAACATCTAAAACAGAAAGACACAGATATAGAAATATACAGTGTAATCCTCCAACAAGATTAATAAAACAATATGATGCTGGATTCTTACAAACACTATTTGAAAATGTCACTTTTTTCATCAAGCTCATCACCAGCTGCTCTCTAATACAGTCTACAAAATCACTCTTACTGTCTACAATGAAATGTTTAACCTCATAACAAAATCGTTTTGATCTATGGTACAAGAGAAGGTTCTCAAGTGTTGTGTCAAAATAGTTTCCATTGAAGACATGTTAGTTTATCCTTTTATTAAAAAAAAAAAAGTCTCCCTGACACTGTATGTGAACGCCATACACAAGCATGTGTGGTTTTATGTCTCCTGCATGTCTTCTCTATCGTATTGTACTGTGCCATGATCCCTGAGTTATCAGACCGATATAGTTCAGAACAAACTCAATACAAATAGACACAATAAAAGCATAGACAACATGATTCAACATTGGTACATTTCAGACTTCAGGTACACTACCAGAGGTAAAAAACAAGAAATAGATTCCTCATTTAATATTTTCCAATCATCAGATCAATACGTTTGTCATTTTGTAGTGTAACAATTTAAGCCAACACTATCAGCACTGTGTGCCATCGTTTTTGTTCATTTGATATGCTTTGATAGTTTGAGTTTACATAGCTGCACTTTATGCTCAGGCTTTAATTACCTATTTGTGTTAGTTTGTTTTCTCACTAAATGTCTGTTGTAACATGTAGAATTGTAAATTGTAATTCAACTTCTCAGGTTACATATAAAAAATAAATAAATAAAATAAATAAAAACACACAATAAAACGAAAATCAATTAAAGAAAACAGCAATCTTTTAATAGATTTTTCCTTTTGAAGTCATCAAGTAATATTATTATTATTATTATTATTTATTATTAATAAAGTAGCCATACATATATAACACAATATAGCAAGTTAAACTAATTAGCCACAGATTTTAAGAGTGAGATGATGGCTATTTAAATAACCATTAAATAGCCTATATTTAACAGGTTTAATTAGACACATCAATTATTTAACAATAAGTCCCAGTTCTGAGCTATGAAAATCACATGTAGAGTATGAAAAAAAAAAAACACTCATTTAAAAATACCAATAAAATGTCTTTGCTTTTCCGAGTACTTTTATTGATCAAATGGAAAGCATTTGGGTTGCTAACAGCATCACTTTAACACAGTAAAACATTACTTAAATAAATAAGCATTTCCATGACAACCCAGGACAGAATTAAGCAAACACTGATACAAGCACCATAAAAACGTCACGGCGTAATGAAAGAACTGTATTAAATCCTCTCATGAAAAATGATGCAGCAAATTCAACATTTTGAAAGCTCTCCTAAACAATATTAATATGCATGGTACTACTCATCCTGTTCTGAAGTGTAACACGTCATTTTTCCAAACAAATTTGAAATCTCCAACATGGTAGATTTGAAGCCTTTTTAAACCCTTGTACAGTGTTTTGGTGTAGTAAAACTCAAACACTTTTTTATACAAAACATCCCAACCTGCAGTCCCTGAAAAATCCCCCGGATACTTTTACTGTTTATACCCAATCCAATACTCCCAAAATGGTACTGTAATATACAATGTACACCTAACAAGGTCGATAATAGTTTAGTAAACCACAGCTTCATTATATCCTGTAGTTGATAGCCCTACTTTATCCCTCTACAAGGAACAAGAAATATACATGATATAATCACCACAACCAAAATGCATCCACTAAAATGTGTTTTTATTGGAGTGGTTTTAGTGTGCTGTAACATCGAAAACGTACAGTCTGGAGGGTACAGTTAATAAATATACTGTATGTTGGTATTTTGTAAATCCTCTTTGGTTTTCTGTGAACGTGTTTATTTGTGACTTCACCCGGCTGTGTTGCAGAAACACGTACAAAACTAATCTGTCACTGCGGACTGGAGAGAAAAAGGAAACGTCTAATTCTTTCCTGGAATCGTTACTTCAGGGAGTATTGTGAAAAAAGCATTGCCGGGGAAAACACCCCAGGCACAAGCTAACTATTTGGTTTCGCTCGACTATTGCAGCTTAAAATGACAAAATACAAGCTTCATCACTTTAAAAAGTTAATAACTTTAACTCACATCTGAGAACTCAACTTCAGCTTGAGATAATAGCAGAAGTGCAAATACACTCACAAAGTAAAAACTTTTCTGACTTTACTGTAAATTGCCTTACAAACAGCAGTCAATATTTCAACATGTAGTTGAACTAGCTAATAAGGCATCCCCCAATAACAGGTCCATACATTTCCTGTGCTGGCGGGGTTTTTTTGTCCATAAATGTGGTGACTTTATTTCAGGTATTCCTAAAGCTTAACAAGAGTGTTTACCATGAACACCTGGGACAGTATAGGGTGACACTGGAGTTCAACATGGGAGTGCAGTATACTGTAGCTTTACACTAAAACAGAAAGGATTGATCTGCTGCATGGGTTGTTTTCATTGCAAACATGGAGCCTGTAAAAAGAGTCCTGCATTCTCCCTTATGAGAGATGAGTCTCAGAGGCTTCGTACGTCACCTCCCTCCATTATACTGCAATAAGAACAGTTCCCTGCAGTGCAAAGATGCTTACATTGAACAAGATGATAAAATGGTTTATATTTCACAATGATAGCGTTCTGCACTGTCCTCTGTGAGCGAATGTGTGTGTGTTGGGGGGGGGGGGGGGGGGGGGGGTGCGTGTGTGTTTCTCTTTCAATTTGAAGATGACCACTAAGCAATACTTTTGGGATATGCCTGCCACAGGTCAAGTATTTACTGAGCATTTTATGTCAGAGCTGCCGATAGGGAGTGACGTCCTTGGTCCCGCCTACCGATGGAATAAGTAGTCACTCCACGGAGCTCACTTCCTCTTTTGCTTCTAACATAAGTGCATGTAGGTATAACTAACCTGTCCAGTTGCTGTGATTGAGTCTGGAGTTTTCTGGAGTTCCCTTGCAATTTATTGTCTGCAATTATTGCTGGAAGTCGGCTTGCCACTTCCCGGAGTCAGGAACTCAGCTTCTTAAGACTGAGCTAAAAGCCACGCAACTGTGCCATGTTTTATTCTCATTTCAACAGCTACATCGCTTGCAATTGTAGTCTGCTTTTTTCTTATTACTGCTTACAATAAAAAAAAAGCTAAGAACTGAGGCTCTGAGGCATTGGGAGCATCGTCCATCTTCCCGGAGTGGTGAATTGGGTGCCGGAACTCCTCTTGAGGGAGACTGGAGACTCCACCCTCAGGTTGTAACGCGCATTTGGGAACATTTCAAAGGACCAGAGTCGATCTCTTTGCCACGGCAGAGACCTCTCATTGCCCCTTATGGTTCTCCCTCCACCGCTGAGGCAGTCCACTAGGCATTGACACCCTAGCCCATGAGAGGCCCAGTTTGCTCTTGTATGCATTCCTGCCAATATTGTTGCTCCCGGCTTTCCTAGAGAAAGTCTGGAGAGAAGAGGCGACAGTTCTCCTGGTGGCCCCCAGATGGCACCCAGATGGCCCAGGAGAATCTGGTTTTCGAACCTTTGCCAGCTGCTGCAAGGCCAGCCCAGGGAGGTCCCGCTGCGCATGGATCTCCTCAGTCAGACGAGGGGCACTCTCTGGCATTCAGAAGCGGGCAGACTCCAACTGTGGGTCTGGCCCCTGATCGGGACAGTCTGTCCGCCTTAGGGCTCTCAGACGCAGTCGTCAGAACACTGCAGAATGCTAGGGCCTCCTCCACAAGGGCACTGTATGCCTACAGGTGGAGGTATTTTCAAAGGTGGTGTATGACCAAAAGGTCATGATCCCATCTATTGCCCTATAGCAACTATTTTACAGTTTCTGCAAGATCTGCAGAAGTTGGGCAGGTCCTCCTCTACGCTGAAAGTGTACCCAGCAGCTACATCTGCATGCCATGTCCCAACTGACAGTTTCCCTGGGCATTCCTATTCTGGCGACCAGTTTTCTAAAGGGTGCTCAGCGGCTACGTTCTCCTAGAAAGGACGCCCTCCCGAGTGGAGTCTGGATGTGGTATTGGAGGCTCGCTAAAGGCCCTGTTTGTGCCTATACATTCCATAGAGTTGAAATATCTCTCTATGAAGACAGCCTTTCTATTAGCCATCACCTCCGCTAAGCAGGTTAGTGAGCTACAGGCTCTGTCAGTGCACAGTGCCTGTATGCGTATTTGGGATGATGGAAACAGGGTATCATTACGCATGAATCCCGCTTTCCTCCCTAAGGTGGTTACGGACGAGAGCTCTTCGTCTGTCATGGTGATAGGACCCTGGGTCAAGCCCTCTCGAAGCAGCGACTGTCCCACTGGATTGTGGACACTGTTTCCACTGTGTATACTAATGCCGGCTTACCCCCATCTGGGAGGGTGGCCGCGCACTCTACCAGAGTCATAGGCCCTCCTGACCTGTGGCAGGCATATCCCAAAAGTATTGGTTGGTGGTCGTCTTCTCTTTCAGGGAACCAGTAACCTAACTTTTTTCTTTGCTCTGCTTTACATGTGACCTATTTAAAAAGTGATCTGTCTGCTTAAATACAAAATATGGTGCAAAAGCATCCTCGGTTACAGTTTTCTCCCTCACACTGCTCTTTGATATTACAAAAGTCAACCGAGACAAATGTCCTGTTTTAAGATACGACCTGACATACATTAATGGTAGCAGTCCTGAAAGAAAATAGTGTCATAAAATATGTTACTACTAAATCTTGTCATAATATTGAGGGGTTATTAAAGTTAGATTTTTTTGCTATAAAATGTTTACACAAATTAGTGTTTTATAAAGCTGGTTTGCAAAGGTAACGTAAAATATGTACTGTAGCCTCATCATTGTACTGTATGCTGGCTCTCAAATGACTTGTTATCTTTGCCTATTCAAGGGTATAGGACATTTTACATTTTATGTTAAAAAAAAAAAAAAAGTCAAAATGGCAGGGCATTGAGCTTATCTTACAACCTGAAATAGAAGACCCCCTATTTAAAAAGAAAAAAACAGTACAGCTTTATGGTTAGTGAGGCAACACCAGTTCCAGCAGCAACGGTGGACTACCCTGGTCAAATTAACATTAGGTAGTCGAATATTAATGCTAATGCTAATATTAATAATAATAATAATAATAATAATAATAATAATAATAATAATAATAATAATAATAAAAAATCTCTTCTGGAAGTTGGTAATTTATCTTGACTTGCAAAACCATCTAAAAAATACAGCGCACTTGTCGAGTAAACAAGCACTGAAATTTACAGTACTCCTAGAAGGTTTATACAGCTTTGTAACGTAGCACTGCTACTTTTAAAAATAAATCTTCAGCCCTGGAAAGATCATGTAAAGGTAATATATTGCAATTTAAAACAGTGTCATAGCCAGTTTAACAAACTGATGTTTTCCATTGCATTTAACACAAGACCAAAAAATGAAGTTACAGTGTACACTAAATAGAAAGGGGCGGTGCAACTGCAGCAAAAGCTGGGTCACGCGCATACAGCACTGTAAAGTCTCCAAGCAGTTCACAGCAACATTTATTACATGGAACACAGCTGAAAATCAACTGAAACGCTTCTGATTTAACTTGCAAAAAGCGTAACAGTTGGGTGGATAGTATATATTTTTTTTTTTTTTTTTTCTTTTTTTTTTAAATTTAGTCGTCGCCAATTATTTTTACCCCGGTTTTCACCCCAATTTAGCATGCCCAATTATTATCTGTATCCCCGGCTCACCGCTTGCAACCCCCCCGCCGACTCAGGAAACGGAGGCTGAAACACGCGTCCTCCGAAACGTGCTCCTTCCAAGCCGTCATTTTTCGCACTGCAGATCCACAGCAATGCTACCAGACCTATAGTGCCGGAGGACAACACAGATCTGGCGGCTCCGCTGCAGAGCCACAGGCGCCCTATCGGCCACAGGGGTCGCTGATGCGCGGTGAGCCGTGGATTCCCCTGCCGACCTAAGCCCTCCCTACCCGGGCAGCGCTCAGCCAATTGTGCGCCGCCCCCTAGGAACTCTCGGTCACGGTCAGCTGTGACATAGCCTGGATTCGAACCAGCGATCTCCAGGCTATAGGGCACATCCTGCGAGGAGCGCCTTTACTGGATGCGCCACTCGGGAGCCCTGGATAGTAAATATTTAATAAAAACAAATATGACTTCAGTACTTAATAAACAAGCCGCAGTCTTCTTACAGGCCATGGAATTAATCAAACATTCACTCATTTCCTTCCTGTTAGTGTTAAAAATGTAGGAACTTCAGAGAAATTACTGTGCTTCATTGCCATGTCTGTATTCCAACAGGAAACACTCTAGAGTTGGAAGACTCTTTCTAGTTTCTTATTAATTGGCCTACATAGAGTATTCGTTTAACAATGTTTTTTTTTTCCATTTCCACCAACCACATGTACGGAACATTTGCCCCAAACATTCCCGTAGCCTTAGCATACTAACCAGCATGTTTATGACATTCATACGCCATCATGGCTTTAAAATAAAGTGTTAGTAACATGAAAATGGAGATCTCCCTGATGTACATTAATATCCCCTAGTAGGGCTAGCCATGCCCAGCATTTTTTACCGTTTGGGTCACAGTTAAATTAATGTGGAAACTAAACCTCTGAACCAACAAACAAGTTCACATTTTTCATCTGACCTTGTTAAAATCTGTGTCATCTAACTGGTCAGTTTACATCATAGATTTTGTTGCAAGATTATACAGGGAAGAATATGGAGAACAAAACAGCTTTACTGTATTTAGACACAGAAAAAAAAAATCTCTCTGCATGCCAGGTAACAAAACAATAAAATACAATGAACAACAAACATTTACGTTATAGTACATTTACTGCATGTGTTCTGGTAATGAATACAAATGCCAACATACTGTAAAGGCTGTAAAAGAAACACACAGGGGTAGATGTACTAAGATGGGCCAGTCACAGTGCAAACAGTGCGATTTGCATTTCTGTTGCAAAAATTTGCAAAAGTCTACATTTTGTCGTATGTACGAAGAGATAATATGTTGAGAGCCGCAATATACTAATTTAAATATTTGTTTTGCGTCATCTTAGCGAGATCGCTAGCACTTCGAATAAATAATGAAAGGCAGTTTAATCCCATCCGATTTTATAGTGGGGACCTTCACTCCCAAATAAAAAATGTGTTTTCTATCAAAAAGTTTTTCACTTGCTAAACCGGATAGGTTTGTCCGACATAAGGAGGTGTCGGATTAAAAAAAATATACAATAAAATTCCACACACATTTATATGTATAAAAAATTGCGCTAATGTGTTTTGCATAGGCTACACATTACATTATGAAAAAAATATAAATCTGTACATTACGCCTATACAGTAAGTATACAGTATAGTAGTGAAATCAAATGGACACCAAGCACACTTTCTTTTTACTTTAGCCTGTAGCTAGGCTACCAGTGACACAAAATAAATCATGCTGCTGCATTGTAAAAATTGGTGTACAATGTGAATAAAAGATTATTTTAAATTGAATCTAAATCATTTTAGTGTTTTTTTTTCATTATCATCATTATTATTATTATTATTATTATTATTATTATTATTATTATTATTATTATTATTATTAACTTGGCATACTTAGTAGTTTAGACAATTAACACAAAATAGATCATGGGGCTGCATTGACAAGTTATGATACTTACAGGAGGACAGTCAATTCTCGTTAATACGAATTTCAAGGGACCAGCAACAAATTTTGCATGATACCACTAATTCGTATTAACATGAGTATCCTATAATCCAAATGTATACTGTTAGTTTTTATTTTAGTCAGTCAGTGGTGCAGTGTTAAATTGTGCACAATTATAAACCACCTGCACATTAATAGAATAGGTGTGTTTCCTATTCCTATACAGATGTTCAGAATGAGCTGGAGGGGATAGCGGCACATGTATGCAGTCTATTGCTCCCTACATGTTAGAGAAACCAGAAATGTCACAGAAATTTGTTTTTAGGTTTGCAAGTACACGCTGCTTTTAGGGAAAAACAGGCATTTGGGTGTTCGCCTCAAAAATGCATTGAGCACAACTGGCAACCCCCAAGAGAAAGCGGTCTGGGAAATGCCAACAACAATTGCGACTATTTACAACATGCTTTCAAAAGTTCTTAACAAATTGATGCAATTGTAAGTGTCGCAATTGTCGGCAGCTGTAGTACAACTCATTATTATATTTGAGAACCCTCATTTGCATTAGCTCCACCCCATTTTTGCAAATGTATGCAGGACCGGCCATAATTACATATTCATCTAAGGATGAACCGCAAAGAAAAACTGCTGCCGCAAAGCATTCCCTTAAAGTCGCTAACAGCATTGCGCTTGTTTAGTACATTTCACCGTAGACTTCCGACTCATATGCAACTGGTTTGCAACTATTGCGACAGGCGCAACACTTTAGTACATCTACCCCCAAGTCATTACTATTTCACACAATCAGTGCAGTGAGGGAAGCAGAAGATCAAATTAATGAATGCATTATGGCACTGTGCTTTCAGAAAATTAAACAAAAGCATAGGCACATTCTTTATGGATTTCCTTGCAGTGGTAAACAATAAGTATTTTGCTGTCAGGTTTTTATAAAGCACAATAGGCAACAAGGGACTCATTTAAGCCTTCTCTTTTTGGAGGGGATGAAAACAATGTGTAGTACAGTAGGTGAACATTTTCTAGAACGAAACTAAGACAAGGAATTTCAGGGTTTTACATGCAATACTGCACAAAAATACCTGACAACTATAAAAAGTAGTTATTGTTATTTTTGCATAGTTTGTGAGTCCACAGTAAAATATATTTTTTTTTAAAAAGGGTTCCATCCATCCACAATTATCTTGGGCAGTCTGGGGGTCAGTTATTGATTATACACTGTATGTAACTTCATCCTTCTTTTCTGCTTTGGTCTCAGACAGGACAAAAGCACATATTCGGGAAAGGCTTTTTGATAGTTCTGGGATAATCAGTTCATTGCTGTACAGAAGGATGATTTTTCAACATTGTGTTGCATGTAGATTCCTTTCTCTTCTTTACAGATGACGATTTGGTATAGGAAAGCCTTACTACAGTAGAGTAGAGACATTGTGGGTTAATGGTCTACATACAGAGCAGGGTTTTAGAATTCTGCTCACACAGGCAGCCTCGATGTGACATTCTTGACGTCACTACTCAACGCAACCATATACAGTAAAGCACAACCATGAAAAGCTTCCCTTTTTGCACTTCATATACAGAAAGAAAAAACCCTAGCAGAGGGCGTGTTACAGTACTATTATCATACAGGAAACATCAGGGGGTAAAACAAACAGATGCACCTCGGTAATGTATTTAATAGCTTGATGTTTTCTCAATATTAAAACACCACTCCTTTGAAGACGACAGTAGTTTTGCATAAAATAGTACATGCACACTGTACACTTTCTGAAAGGAATCACAACTGTATACAGTATAAAACAAGCTCAGAATAATAATAATGAACATGCTCCTACTGTAGTTACAACCAGGATTCTTGCTTGTTTTATATATTTAAAAGGGTTTTATTCATTTCCTCACTTATTGCTAAAATCAGACAAAACAAGAACATGTGGTTTCTGTGCTTAATATCCATCTGGCTCACTTCATTCAAGTTTTTGCTGTAAGGCCATCTATGACGGTGTTCAGATATTTCTGAAGTGCCGTAGCTATTGAGCATGTTTTCATTAATTGCATCTTCCTGTACTGTAACTGTGTTGTCTCATATGATGGGGTGAAGGAGTCATACAGTGTGCATAGTTCCCAACAGGAGTCATGCGCACAGGCTCCTAAAAGGATAAGGAACAAAATGGATTCAGTCAAGTGCTGTCTGACTGGTCAGAGGCAGACAGCACTTGACAGGTGTTGATTATGGACAACTTATAGTCCCAGATCCTACAGCAAGAAATTTTGCATTAGAGTGTTACAGAGGGGCATTCACGTTGGTTATGTACTGTGGGGAGTGAGGGAGCAAGAACTAACCGCTTACAATTACCCTGCATGTTCATCAGCATCTGTCTCCACATTTGGTTGCCAAAAAAAAAAAGGGGATTAATAAGGTCAGAGAATAGACCCAATCAGTAACCAGTCCCATCTGCAAATATAGCAGTTACTGTGCAGTGAAGCGAGCACACAGATTGTCTAGTCCTTCACTACTTGTATTTTTTTTGGTACTGAAAATTCCAGTCAAAAACTGACACTGCGCATATGTCAGTTTACAAATTAACATTACAACAAGTAGGCAAAGTACTTAAGAACTTGATACATGTTTATAAGATAAACCACCCATACAGCAAATTAAAATTACACCAACTATAGTACACAATTATACTTATAATCATCAAAATATCACAGACAAATATATACTATCATTTAAAAAGTACTTTTCAAATGTAAAGCAACATCAGAACACACCATGCCATACACTATTGTACAGACATGTCTTCATTATGATCACACTCTTTACTGCATAATCGAAATACTGTATCACGTGTAGCTTGGCTAGAGGTATGTAACAGCCAGAAAATGAAGGTCTGAAAGCTTGCCCTAAACAGAGCAGCAGCAACATTCAAATTTTTAACCGATCTCCTTTAGGCCACCTGGCTCAAACCAAAACAGCTGCTAATGACGCAAGCAGGGATGTCAGCCAACCTGACCCACATACAGCTGCATACCCTGGAGGGGAATTAATAAGTCACAAAGAGTTCTCAATTATACAAACCTTTCTGAGGCCTGAGGCCATGACCAGGGCGAAGAATATAGGGTTTTTCAATAAATGGTCCATATCGAGGGCACACACAGGAGCCAAGAGGCAACTTAAGATTATTTACAAGATGGGATGCTTCCTATTACCAATGGCTTCCTCTGGATAAAGTTTCGGGGTAATGTGTTTGCTGCTTTTTTACTGTACTGTAACATGAAGTAGTAGAAGCACTTTTTTGTTCGGATTATTATTTATTTTTTGGTATGTCTGTACAAGGAAGAGCGCGTCCAATGTAAAGCAGCGCCCCCTGGATGGTTTTCATGAGGTAAGTAAATAACTAACAAAAGGTAACACTTTTAAAAGGGTTATTTGTTTTTGTGTTCCCAGAAATGTTATACTGAACATTTTAAATAGCAACATGTAGAGTACAGCATGGATAAATTTGATGACGTTCATAAAAACTCTCACGCAGAGTAGGCCTAGGGGATATAATTTCATTAATACTGTCAAGTATAAAATTAATATTTTTAGCACACACTGTAAAGGTGAATGGCTTTAATTTGGCTGTGCAATTGCAGTATTGTTGTATCTTCACATGCATTGTGCTCCGACCAAGTTAAAACACATAAGGGTAAGTCACACATTTTCACATGTTTGTGATTTGACCGAAATGCACACAGAACATGTACCTCAGAATTTATTGATATCAAATTCAACTTCCAAAAGAGCACCCATTGTGGTTGTTGCACATCAGCACTAAGAACCAACATTGGCAAGCAATGGAGATGCTACAAGCAACACAGGTTTGCTGCAATTCAACTGGGTGCTTCACAGTCTGATCTGCTGTTTATGTGCACAACTCCAGCAAACCTTGCAGGTACGAGATTATTGAACGTACCCTGGCCAGCTATCCGTTGACAACAGTAGTAATTCAATAATCACATACAGTAACTACAATATCATTTCTCAAGGTAATGGTGTTTTATCATTTTCAGAACCTGCTGCACAAGGCCTCAAAAAGAGATACAACATCGGTCTAAAAACAATTCAACAAAAAAGTGCTGGCGATGTAAAAAGAAAACCTAGCAGCAGTTTCATACTTCCGTCACCTAAAAAGGCAAAGAATGCCATTCTGTATACTGTACTTTTTTTTTTTTAAATCACACAATTGTCAGTCTAGCTTTTTGTACTTCTGAGTTGCTGTGCTTTCAGTTTGGCACAGTGCCAGACTGAAAAAAGCAAGCATAATGACAAACACGTGTTTGTAGAAAAAACAAAAATGCCACAAGCTGAGGAAGGTCAGCGCTATTACGTCAGAAATGAACTTTATCCCACACTGGCATATTTCAAGCACTGACGCCCCATTACAAACAATTCTTAAGCTTTCAGTCTACATGATTCAAACAATAGTAGCCATCATCACTTTGGACTGTGTGTGTGTGTGTGTGTGTGTGTAATATAATATAATATATATATATATATATATATATATTTAATGTCCTTAAAACACACCAGCAAGACAGAAAACATGGCTAACGACTTTAAATGTGTGTCATGCTACATTATGACTTATGACAAGTGAACTGTGGCTTGGAATCTGTGCACAGTGCTGGCAGAGGGTTAACAGATCCTAAATAAAAGCCCCTCCCGAGTCTAAATCATAATACGTCCTGGGCCACAAGACAATTTCATCATAGCTCATGTAATCCTGATATACACTGTTGTGTTTGCCAGATAAGAACGGTCCTTTTTACTTTACAACCTGATCAATGTTGTTGACAGGGATTTTGTGGCACGGATCCTGAACCGCCAAAAAAAATAAAAAAAAATAACCATCATCAAGAAAAACAAACATTTACTTTGTACAACTCCATTAAGTAGTTAACAGTTGCAGACACTTTCTGTTTGTCTGATAGGTTAAGTTTTAAGTGTGGTTTAGATCAACTCCACATCTACAGTAATAGCCATCAAGAATGTTAAAGTGGAATGCAAGAAATGAGTAAAAGAGAACAAATAGTTATTTTTACGCAACTGAAATACCATTATGACGTAGCTTTCAAACCGGTTTGATTTTTTTAATCCCCAAAGTCGCACCAAACCAGAGTTGTATAGCTATTACAAAGCATTTAGGATAGTTTTGTCATTTTTAAAGATAATCTTACAATATGTTTTTGTATTTTTAAATGATGAATTCTGAAGACTAAATCATTTCAGTTTGTTTGTTTTTTCAGCTATACAGTTTAAAAGCACAACACAGACATTTTTTAATGAAAGCTGGAGATTTGTCAAAAGATTTATGATCAGAAAGAAACCTCTAATTCCTCTTCAAGTGAAAACTAACCCAGTTTCTCTGTATCTTCCATTTCAACACAAATACAGTACAAGCAGCCCTCTTGTTACAACATGAACACTGAAAATCAATTTCAAACTTTTTAAAATTTTTAGAAGGGCAACTGCAGTTTTTTTCAAAAGAAAGCTAAGAAACAAAGCACATAAAATATTATATTTATTTAATATAATATTCAGCTGCTAAAGAACTCCAATTTGAAAAATGACCAATTGCTTGGCTGTTTAGGAAACCAGGTTTTGGAAAACATCCAGACACTTTTTTTTGCTTTTTTTCCCCCAGAATACTAACTATACTTTTTGCAAATTGTAATCATTCTGAGAAAATGGGGTCTGTGTTGATGATCTAAACAGTGTCTAAATAAATAACAGCATCCTAAACATGCTTTAGCACAGATTTTAATATGGTGGGTCAACAAATGACCCACAGTGAAAAGAGTGACAGGATTAGTAGAAAGTTCAAGGGCTGCATTTATACTTTTAAAATTGACCCTCTGTTTAATACGTTTATATTAATTCATATAATAAGCAATGCATCTTTATTGACAAGTGTAAAAATCACATTCAGTTTGTGTCATTCCTTGCAAAAACATTTGAAATGCATTATTTGTTGTCCTACAGTATGCAAAGCCTTGAGATATCAGGACAAAAACAGCTAGTATAAAGGGAACACACAACATCTTTAATACAGTAAGACTATGACATGCTGAGAGAAGACGTGTTTCTATGAAGGGAATTGCACATGTATATCTTATTCACAAGAGTACATTATCTTTCTTTTTTTAATTTAAAAACACAAAATTATTTGGGATCATGTATAAAGCGTTTTAGACCTAACTTTGACAGGTTAACCTAGTCGAAAGTCATAAACTTTGACATCACTTTAATTATTCCAGACCATTATAAATAATGGTGATGGGTTTTGCTTGTTTGCCTCAGCCAAGAAGAATTTATGCAGACAAATGGAGTCCGTGCACAGTGAATTAATCACACAGTGACTCCTCAACGCCATACAACATAGAAGAAAAAAAAAACTTGGCATACCAATTTGCTGGAGGTGCTCCAGATAAAACTACTGTAGCAAAAGCAGCACTATTGCAGTACTAATTCGGAAAATAGCGAAGTGAGGACATAAAAACAGGACTCCCAGAAAACTTAGCTCTGCACAATTTCACAGAATACCGGAAATATTTAATCTCACTTGACAAAAACAAAACAAAAACAAAAACAAAAAAAAACACGATTACAGTACAATGCTTTAGTACAATGTTTAAGGTTGCATTTTAATTTTGATTACGGTAATTTTTTGAATTGTAAAAATATTGGCACTTCTACAGCATATTCTTCAACATAAATTCCTGATATAAAGTATCTCAGTGTTAGGTCAATGGCATGTACTTGTTCAGGGACATCAGCTATATAGTGTTGGTGTTCTTGCCAATTTCTTTTATAGATCTAGATTGTTGTTTCAAAAATATAAAATAATCTAGGTATGTTTAAAACAGTGCATCTGTGACCTTGTGCTTGTGACTTGACCTTCTCTTCTTGGATCTGTGTTTAATTATTATTTGTTTATTTAGCAGACGCTTTTATCCAAGGCAACTTAGAGACTAGGGTGTGTGAACTATGCATCAGCTGCAGAGTCACTTACAACTACCTCTCACCCGAAAGACGGAGCACAAGGAGGTTAAGTGATTTGCTCAGGGTCACACAATGAGTCAGTGGCTGAGATGGGATTTGAACTGGGGACCTCCTGGTTACAAGCCCTTTTCTTTAATGGAAACAAGGAGGATTTTAATGTTTTTCGACATCAGTTTGGTTACACTGGATACCTTCTGTGTGTGTGTGTGTGTGTGTGTGTGTAGGGAGGGGAGGGGCGAGGGTAATTCAATAAGAAATATGTATTGTGCTTCCTGTTATACACATATACAATAACTGTGCATAACAACTTCCTCAAAAGTTAAAGAACAAATATGAAGTTATATTTCCAGGTAGCTTCCTGTACACACACACACATATATATATATATATAGATTCAAACAAAGGCTCCCTTGAGAAAGATATGTACAAAATATTGAAACGTTGGGCAGCTTGCTCTTTGAATAGTTATATCTATACAGATATAGTTTCTTACCAAAAATATCAAAAAGTAGCCTTCATTTAAAAATAAATAAGCAAATCAATCAAATAAAAATAAAATAATGTGGAGCACATGAAGTAAGTGTGCTTCCTCCTTTGAATGAAATAAAGAAATTCCACACACTGCTTTGCTTGGATGCCATTGATATGTATTCACAGGACAGAATTTAGTGATCAGGAACGGCACTTTACTGTTAAAACCAAACAGACGCACCAGATAACCCAGCTGCCTCAATTTACTGTAGCTATTGCGACAGTCCATGTGTTTTAAAAGATTTTCAAATATACTATAATTAAATAAATGTTTTATCCACCAGGATATTACTGTACTTTACTGTACCGTACAGTATACTTGAATCAATTCATAAAGAAATTAAAGCTGTGCAGATTATCAAATAAAAACATAAATTTAAGGTTCCTCAGCAAAACACATAAGAATTGTGTTTTAAGATATTTTCTTTCTTTGTGTCTCATTAGCATGACTACTTTCTTGTAAGTACTTTATCATTTTTCTGTTCACCATTTTTCTACTCTAAATTGAAATGTTAGTGTTTGCTTTTTTTTCAGTTGCCTATGTGACTCACTGTAACTTGCGCCACTCAAACCTTGGCATGGTTAACAGTCTGATACGTGAAAAATCAGCATGCACACACATTCCTGTAAATGGGACCATTGGAAGAACATTCACACTTCACCACTTTGGGGCAGAGTCCACATCATAATTTCAGCACAAGACATAGAAAAATTCTGCTCAACACATCTGTCATTGATTTTACTTAGTTTATTGTAGTATTTCTAAATTAGCTAAGTCCATTTAACCTGCCACCACAATGTAGATTTGCTCTCTGCAAGACCATACAGTATTTACATGTAGGACCCCACCTGAAACTCAGTTGCACAGGGAGTGCATCTATAGTGTTGTGATGGACTTCACCAGATTAAAACTGAAACTAACTGCAGAAAAATGCCTTTAAAAACTATATATCAATCAATCTTTATTTTATATAGCGCCTTTCATAGTGAATTTTGTAGGTGTATTTTTCAAAAGGTAAATTTGATATTTCAGTGTGGCATTTTTACAATTACAATCTACTAGAGGTTCGTAGCAAATACAATGAAATGCACCAACATAATTTGTGATGTGAATCCACTGAAAGACTAGCCCTAGTTTAAGCCTAATGTAGATAATATTTCATTAGACACTTCGCTGAAAAATTCACAATTTATGCTCTATAAAAGCGTTCAGTTTTAATAGCAGGTTGAAGTGGGCTGCACGTACTAGCAGCTCAGTGGAATGTCATAGGCTTTGAATGCTACACAACAGGAAGTGTATACCTCATATGGGTACTCTCTCACATTCTGGAAATTCTCAGCCTTGTAAGGGAATATCTGGCATTATCAAGGCATCAGAACAACGTCTTCACATAAACAAAGTGGTGCAGAGAACTCACAAGTATGTGAGCGGCTTCAGACAGTGAACACAACTGTCAGTCATCTGGAAAGCTTTGAAAAATAGCCTGTTGACAAGCAAATCATTTACAAACAAATACCCAACACAGGCCCCAGGCAAAATATTTTCTAATACAATTACTCAAACTGTCAGTCTTTATTTAAGCTTCTGTAGACCACATTTGGCATTTTGCTTAATGCTTTAAAACTTAATATAGGTTTTTGTTTCTGACGTATTAAAAAAAAATCTATATTAATAAAAAAATATATATATATAATTGAGGATATTATTGTTTTAGTACATATATTCATTTTCTTTGTTACTGAAGTACTGTACTGTTCCCCTTGTTATATGCTTCTTTAATAGCAATATGTAACATTTCTAAAATGTCCTTTGTTATTTTTTTTTATTTTTTTAAAACGCATGGGGCACAAAACCCTTTGTAATGAATAATTATTTGAGTAAACAGGAAATCCTGTTACAACTTTAATAACGTCAGTTTATAAAAGCCACAGTCAGTGCTACTACTGCTAGACATAAGCCGGAAACCAGCGTCAAGGCTCAATACAGTTCCTTGTGGAGCCAGTTTTAATGTTGCTTTCCATTACCCTTTTTTTTTTTTTAAAAAAAAGTACCATGTGAAATATCACATCCCCTCCACTATCAGGGGACATGGCCTCTCTGTAAGTGTGCATGCCTAAAGTACTATCCTGGTAAACTAAACATAATTTGCACTAGCTTTTGAAAACATGTAATCAATAATCATATTTATGATGTGTTTATTTATTGTGTGTGCAGCCTACTGTAGATTTTTAATTCAGTGCAAGGTAAAAAAAAAACAAAGAAAATATGATTCAGCTTTTTAAAGCCAATTTTCCATAGCTGTTAATTAAACTATTAAAATTCAACAATGGAACAATAATTGAGTCATCGGCCATTTGATGCACTAGGTCTTCTAAAAAGATAATTTTGGTTTACCAACATTTTGAAAGAAAATAAAACCCTTTGTACAGTACTTTTATGTCTCGTTTTGAATCACATTAGCAGGGCTCAACAAATCAGCTTGTTTGTTGAGTCAACCACATTGCGTGAGCGGATAAGCATGCAGTTTGGAAAACTGTTTTTTTCAAAACTTATAAAGAACCAAGAAAAAAAAACATCACTTGTTTCAATTTGATTTTGTGCAGATTTTATAAAACATTCCCATAAAAAATAAACATGTTTGTGTGTATATGTGTGTTTCTGTCCACTTATTTCCCTTTTTGCCGCTAAATCATTTTATTCCATGACAGTAGCGTTTTGTGGTCAAGGCACCAAAGAAAACATGTATGATACAAAATAATGTACCAGAGTTTAATGCAGTGATAAGCACGTGACAGATGAAAAACAGGTGCATGTATTTATTTTAGACCATGACACACTACGTTTCTGGCTTTTTTTTGTTTTTTTACTGGGTTACAGTTTTAAAACACATACAGAATAATGTTCATGAAGTCCTAAAGACAAGTAGCTTTAAACACTTTTTTTTTCCCATAAACATTTGTTCAAGTAAGATCACCAGCAAATTCCTACAAAACAGGTTTATGCCTTGCCCGCTAAAAAAGCCAGGTTAAAAAATAAACCCCATGATCAATTATGGGAACTTGATGAACATTAACCAATTTTTTATTCCAAAACCGAATAAAAAAGAAAACGATGCCTGAATTATGCACTGTGTGGAAGGCATTGTTAATTTGATAGCTATAATAAATCTAGAGCAGCATCACTGTTGTAAAGGCCTAAGGCCAGGCCATATGGCCTTGTCAGTCTACACACCTTTGCTCCAATATGGGAAGCATCTGTTAGCTGTTTTTCCTGTCAAATTAATAAGCTCAGTTGGCTTGTGCTGACTATTCTGGTACATGTTGGGGTTATCTGATTGGTACATCACAGGTGGCTGCGCAGATCACACAACATTGCGTTTGGTATCTAGCAGCTCGTTATCAGACAGTCACAAACTGCATGAAAAGAGGGAGATGGCTTTCAGGGTTCACAGAAAGAAAGGTCTACAGCTGTGACTGCAGCATGAATGCATAATTGACAATTAATAACGTTCCATACACGTTTACAATGTAGCACATAATGTATTTCTATATGCGATAACGCTTGATGTTAGTGCATGGTTTCAATTATAATTGAACCTCAAATGTTTAGTTACTGTAACTAAAGAAAATATTTTGTTATAAAACGTATCCCGCCATGGTTATGAAAATAATACTGTAGCATGGACAATGGAAAATGTTGCTGAGAATTTCAGGGGTTGGAAGACTTGGGCAGGTCAAGAGACTTTATTACAATCACCCCCATGGGCCCTTTAATTAGACTCATTCAGGAAGAAGGAATATAGGCCCATTTTGTCTTCCTTTCTACTCATGAAGCAATTTATGTGTTTACACAATTCAGTGACATTCATCACCATGTTTCACCACTAATAGCAAGGCTAAACTGAAAGATAATCAACCTCCAGCTCTAGGTCAAGCAATAGAAAGGTTAGGTGGCACAGCATTCACCCTCCATCTACAAGGTCATGCCTTTAATACCCCAGCAGAGTTCAACATAAACACATACTAGGCTTCGTTTAGCTTTGTCACAGAGACCCCTTTTCCTAGCTTTGATTTTTAACCAGAAACAGGTGTTTTTGTGAAGCACAACTTGGGGCAAATTAAGAGGGATGACATCCAAGAATGGTTTGTAAACATGGTAGTAAAACAGGTAAGTGGGGTAAAAAAAATCAAGTAGTGGCTGTAAAGAGGAAGTAGAATAAATCATGAATAATGTGAGGTTTCTTAAATATGACCAGAGATTAAAATAACAAAGAGGTTACTGAGAGAATCATGGAACACAGCTGTGAACTGGATTTGAAAGCAGTATTTCAATAGGGTGTGGTGCTTATCATCTGGAAATGGGAAAGGCACATACTAGTACATGTTACAGCTGTATTAGGTCAGAGGTAAAGTTAAGGCTATAGCCACATTTTTCCAGCTTACAATTGATTTAATGCTTTCTGGGACATGGCTCCTCTAAAACGGTGGAAAATCTAATACCTGGTACACAAAGAGTCTTTTTTAATTAGCTAAACTATCACACTGTATCTATAATGCTGAAACCTAGAAGTCAAATGACTCGGGTTCACTGACACATTTAGCCTGCATTGTTTATATAACCCTGCAGATATGAAGTCACTACCTCAATTGGTCTTTGAGATACAGTATGACACTTGGACAGCGTTGTTGTGACCATAAGGGGTTATTTTTTCATTAAAAAAAAACAACACACTCCCTTCTGGTATTCCTAAACTAAACCACACAATCTATTACAAGCAACCCCAACAAAAATACTTTAGTATAATACTGCAATTAAAACAGTGCAAAACAACCAGCAATGTGCATGCTGTCCCTTTCATTCCTTGTGAGTTTTGATGTTTTTCTTATATTTGTGTGCGTGCTGAATGCTGCTGTTGTACTTGGAACACAGGAAAGTAAAAGCACAGCCCATTGCCTCGGGTGTTTTATTCGGGTACAGAAGCAGTAACAGGGGTGGAATGTGAATACTGGGAGCGATTGCATAACCAGTAATATATTACCTAAGTTGACATTTCACTCAACTGCATTTCATCAAGGTTTTTTGGAAGATAACATAATTTTGAAGTTAGTTAGACAATCTTTTCAGTTCAAAGGCTTAATGACATACCTGTCTTTTAATGGTGAAATAACCAAAAAGGAAAGGTACAATATCACATGACTGAGCGAAGGTGAATGTCAAACATACGTAAAATATACAAGCTTCATTATATATATATATATATATATATATATATATATATATATATATATATATATATATAACCTCGAACAAGCAAAGATGCAGGCTTTTATAGCTATAATTATCTGATTACCCCTCGGTCACATTTTGCACAGGTTTAATAAGGATGCCTGACTGTCAGCTAGTTAAATACTCAGTAGCTGATCAGTCACGCATCCTCACAAGGTATTTACAAATAATATAAAACAACAACAAACAACGTGGCGGACGGCACCTTGCTCGTCCTTGCCAATCAATAAAGCAAATACAAATACATATAAATCATACACAAATAAATAATAAACAAAATGGCGGGACACTCCGCCACAGTGGGATGCAGTGCATTTGTAAAAATGTGTTTTTACTGGAGGGCTGGAACATGCTGAATCAAAATATTAATACGTCACCCCTAAATAAGATTACTGCAGATAGGGTTGTAAAATGCATCTCATACAAATTACACTTCAGTTACATAAATCCATAAATGTTTATTTTGCACTGCTGTACATGTCATTCTCAACATGGTCACACTGAAAGCCAGAGTGGTGTACACTGACACACAAATACAGTCCCTAGAACGCTTGCTGTGGGACTAAAGCAAGTTTATGGCCAAGGAAACATAGGACAGGAAGGCTCAGAAATGCACTGCAAGTCTCCCCTGTTGCTTTACTGGCCTTGCTGACTTGATAGGTAGAGCAAGTGTTTGTATTCTGGTGTAAGCACAGAGGGTTGGTCTGCCTAGGCACCATGCTACAGACACACTAGGATGGCTCTGCCCTGCCAACGAAAAGTTTTCCACCCTTACTTTTGTTCTGCTCCACAGTTAATGTGTTAAACTTGTTAAACAGAGCGCAAGCAAACAATACAGCATTACTTGATAATGTAGCTATCCCAACAAATACTGTACAAAAATAATTTAACAGCACCATACATTATCCTGATAAACATGTGACTAAATATCTATTCTAATAATAGTTTGGTAAATCAGTTACAAAACATGTCAGTAAAAGAGGTTAAATCATAATCACTTGTTAATATGATACAGGCTTGGTTTAGCCTTTGCAAAAACATTTCCAGGTGGTGCCCTGATACAGAATAAAATATATAAATAATTTAAAATCTTATAAAAAGATGACAAAGGTCAAAAATACAAACTCAAAGTGTTAGGTCTTTGCAGGGGTGAAATTCTCAACAGAAAAGTACAGGTACTCATATGCACAGCCAGGTAGAGTAGACCTGTGGTTTATTTATTTGTTGTCCTACACAAACATTTTTCAAGAAATGTAGACAATTTGAGTGCCATTGAATAAATACTTCTAAAATGTATCGGTACACAATCATTTTCTTTTTATACAAAATAAGCCTTAAATATCTTATAAATCATAGCCAATTCACCATAAACAAGGATGCTGAAAATACTGAAAGCTTTGTACTCTCTGCATGTATGTCATGTACTGTAATAATGTATAACACTTAAGTTAAACCTGAAATGAGAAGTATTAATAAATATTACACTGTGCAGTAACTGCTGTAGACAGGGAGTTTAGTTTCAAGATATCTTAAAAAAAGGGGTTATAAAAAACATCTGTGCTATGAAAAATTTTACAAAAAAGGTTAAACAAAGCACAATAGGGGCTGGAATACCTCTCTATTTTTAACAGGCACTACTTTTAAAAAAAATTCCATACTTCACTTGGCCATTTAAATTTACATCGTATTCTCTGAAATCATCACCATACCTTCCAGACCCTGGGTACTCACCAAAACAGGACCTGGCCATGCTACAATAGCAGCCTTGGATTAGAACATATATCCCTGTTATTTCATTTTTGTTTACTTATTACTTATCTACAAAAATATATTATGTGTGTTTCTCTGTTGTTTTTCTGTTTAGATTAATTACCGAACTATTCCAGAAAAGGAATAGTTTATGAAAAGGCTTCTCAAAGCTGAACTGGAGGAAATGTGATGGAATTATAAGAACATAAGAAAGTTTACAAACGAGAGGAGGCCATTCAACCCATCTTGCTCGTTTGGTTGTTAGTAGCTTATTGATCCCAGAATCTCATCAAGCAGCTTCTTGAATGATCCCAGGGTGTCAGTTTCAACAACATTACTGGGGAGTTGGTTCCAGACACTCACAATTCTCTGTGTAAAAAAGTGCCTCCTATTTTCTGTTCTGAATGCCCCTTTCACATACTGTACCCTAAAATGGATTTATCTTGTGTGTATTTAGGCACAAAAAGTAGACTTTTTTTAAAAAAAAATCTCTTCCATTGTAGTTTCTTTGCAATAAACAATGTGACAAAAGACACATTATTCGCAAAGTCTCCTCATAACAGAAAATAGGATCACAACAAAACAAAACATTGATAACTATACATAACATTTACCTTGCAAGGGCCAGTGTTTGGAAAACATGAAGCATTTCTGAGTGACGTACAGTACCTGCATCTGTAGCCCCGATTCTGACTCGCGTGCCAAATCTTAAGCAGCACTGTGTTGATCCTGTGTTATGCTTCCCACGCATCACTTGTTATTTTAGAAACTGTCAAGCAAGTTCTGGCAAAGTGGTAAATCAGTACAAAGCAAAACGTATTTCTAATATCTATCACTATTAATGGAGACATGGATATTTGCCTTCGAATCTATGTGCAGCAATGTTCGTTCACATATTCAGATAGTTTATCTAGTGTAAAACATTACTGCTTCTCTCGTTGATCAACCAATGAGCACTGAAACAAAAGTTAAATGGGCGGAGATTTGTGACGATTGGATTAATAATGATTGGCACCAAAGCTGTCAAATAACTTCTCATGATCTTGCTACCAAGAATTAAGGTCAACATGTCATCCATTGGTTCATTTTGAGAATGTTTTAATGAGTTTAGTTGCTATGACGAGACTGCTTTACAACGGAATGCTAGTGGACTGTGTGAGAGTGTTGGAATGCATGCACGGTGAATGAAAAGCAGATAACATAAATCCTGGTACCCAGTACCGGTGTCCTGGCGAATAAATAGACTGGGGAAAAAGTGGATCGCCATCTAGAATATAAAGGGGAGGTTGCATTGTTTCTAAGGTTTACGCCTACTAGTACTACGTCTAGCCCAGGGAATAAGTTGATTGGATATATTAACTAAAAATAAATCATTTAAAATGAACTTTGTAAGTATCATTTATATGTTTGTTTGTTTAACACACGTTATAGCAACTTGAGATGTTTTTGTTACACATTTAACGTGTAAAAAAATATTTAAACTAGAAGTAAGAAATAAGAATACACAGCAGAGGGGTTTTAACTATAAAACGCAGAACTTAAACATTCAACTACATTTTTAACACGCTTGACCACTCATATAAAACACACAACACGACTGCTTACTAACAAAGCACAACAAAATATGTTTGCTCAATAACATCTGCTATAACAACATACAAACGAGGCATACTGTACCTGTACTTGATTCCATGATATAATAATCATTTTAAAAAATGTCTGATTCCAGAATCAAGCCGATATCAGTAAGAGACCAATAACAGCAGAACTCAAAGGCTTAACATTTTTCCATTTGTTTTAGAAATGAACGAGTATTCGAAACTTGATCAAAGTATTCGACAAGTAATTTTATTTAGAATACTCGAATATTCAGACTCACCCCTATCTAAAATTGATTAACATGTTAGATTGATAGTACATATCATACAGAACAATGTGCAAATTCAGATTATAGAGGACTTGGCTATTTTTTATATTCCCAAACCAAACAGGCATTAGTGGTTCCCTGCATGGTTACATTTGTACTCTGTTCAATGTTACATAATTGACAGGCCTGTTTGGAGAGATGCCTACAGTTTCTACTCCTTGAAGTGCATTGAAAATGCACTGCTCCAACCACAGACTTCCTAAATCGAACTGCTGAAGTACTGCCAAGATCCCTGATTGATGATGTCAGGTGTGTTACTCAAGTCCTAGCACTCTCACTAGCCACATTCTACATCAAACACTTTATGTGAGAATAGCAGTTAATCACGTCAAAAGCTGTACAGTAATAAGCTCCTAATCCTGTAGACCCACAGCATGCGTCGTACAAACAAAAAGTTTCTATATAAATACTATCTACGATATACATTTAGTCAATTTGGGGTAGACATTTGTTTTATTACCAGCTAAATATCAATGTTTTTTTTTTGTTTGTTTTTTTATAGAAATATGTTTAAACAAACCTTTACACATATAACTATCCCAAGTTTTAGATAATTAAAAAAATAAAAAGTAATACAAGTGCCACAGTTTTTAGGAGAGAAATTAAAAAAAAAATTAATTGATGAAACATTTACTATATTAGTATTAATCTTGTATTTAAAAGAGATTAAAAAACGTGGTCACATTTAAAATATTTGCTTTTTGAAGTTTTGCATTCAGGATTTGTAATGTCACTCTTGGGTATAACTCTTATTTTAATGGTATAGACAACTGCATTCAAAACAAGAACTCAGTGTCCTCCTCATGCCCAGACCGTTATATTAATGTCTTGCATACCGGTACCACTTTTTTAAATTTATTTTTTTAGGAATCTGTATTATCCTTTAAGCTACTTTGTCATGCATTACTAAAATTGCATTGCTAAAACTCCCTGTAACTATGGACAGCTTGGATTATGAATCACTACTAAGTGTGATATTTCACATATGAAAAGATGGCTGCCACTTTCACACACACACGCACTCACCTCTCAATAGTGTTTTAAATTAAAGAGCAAAGGGAAGGATACTGCCACAGTTTCTTTTGTTAGAAAATATATTTTGGTTTGGTACACAGTACACTGCGTAGACACACACATACAGATATTAAATAATATTTTGAAGTCAGGAGATGGTACTGTAGCACACGACACTGCATGCCTGTCCCGCACAGTGTGACGTTAACAGCAGGAGATTGCCAGTCTATTGACGTCCATAGAGCACAGGAATGCAGTTTCATATTCCACGGCAGTTCACACATACTGTAACCAGGTAAAGGCAATGCTGTACAGGATACAGCATTTTATAACTACATACATTGTGTAGCCTACACTTTTAATTTGTCTGAAAAATTAGAAAAAACATTTTCTTTCTTTCATTCTTTGAAAAGCACCTTATAGCAGATCATCCTAAATGCCTTGAACTTGCAGCATTTTTCAACTGACCGTAGAAAGAAAATTAATGGCTCCATTTAACATGAATACAACAAACAAATACATATTTTTGAATATTCACTCTTCTTGGACTTCCTTAGGACAAAAGACAACACAGATTACAGCACACATTGTTTAAGTAGCTTAAGGGTTTTAAGACGGGTGTAACTGCTGTATTTAGAGGTTTACGTGGGCATCTAGAGAGCAATTTTTAAAAGCACGGAACAGCTGCACCTTAGGGGTCTGTACACAATCTATTTTAACGTATGCATCAGTATATTTTTTGTAATTGGTTAAGGATATGTAAATACATTAAATAATTACACTGTTACTTGGTTAATGTTAGACCCCCCAAATTGTGTTTTTTTTTTTTTTTACAGTATATGTTTTATGAACAGAGTAAGATAAAAACACAGGGAGATGCATGCTTTACAAATTAAAATATTTGATAGACAATTAAAGATCTGTCTGTATCTGTATTAGTATTTATTTATTTATAATCCATCGCAAGGACATAATCAGCTCACCTTTGAGGGGTCACATATTTCCATACAGTGAAGAAACTGAGACAAAGCAGCAGACACCCTATAGAAATATTTATTTATAACTGAGGCATTACTAGTTTTCATTGTTTTATTTATTTTTTGTTCATCTATTAAAATAAAATGAATTATCTTGTTTCTGGGTCCGATTTATAGAATGAGAAGGAATAAAAGGTTAATTTGTAATACTATATCTACATTTTTAAGAAATGCGGATAAGAACACTGGTTTTATTCAGAGTAGATTCTGGATTATGTGAATCCAAGAACTGCATATTACAGACCAGTTAACGTACTTTAGATGAGACAAGAGATTGATTTTTTTTTTCCCCCTCTGTGAAATCTCACTTACGTCATAGTTTTTTTTTTTTTTTTCAGGGGGAGGGGATGTTGACTGGAGACCAATTTTGAAAGATTTAAACCTCTTAATTCAGTCGCAGAAGAGAGAGAAAAAATACAATTTGCCAAATGCTTCTCTGTGTAATACACAGCAAGAATATTTAGAGAAGAGCTATCCTTGGACACTAAAGTTTGGGTTTTCATGGCATTGACTAACAGTGCTTCATAGTTTTACCCTTTTCAGTGAGGTCTGCCCATCAGCAGCTAAACACACAAACCTTCCTCTGTAGCAGTGACTGACGTCAGCAGTCGCCTAGTAACAGCCTTTTGGTGTAAAGACGGTGGTGCCGGCACTGTGTTTTCCAGTGAGAAAGAATGACAGTAGGCAAGCATGAAAGCTTTAAAAGGAACAAAAGTTTCATTAAAACCATACAGAGTAATTACACCACGGTATGTACAGTATTGAACTGCCCCTAAAAGCACATACAGGAGTAGGATATACCCATGATGCTCGGGGCATAAAATGGTTACCCATTAAAATTGAGATAAAACTATGTTATGCACTTTCATTAATCTTTTTTTGCCCATTGTCGGGTTGCACTAGAAGGTGTTACTCCAGGTCTGTTGTTTTTCCTACTCATTTTAAAAGGCTGCAGCGACAAAATGCTATCCCTTACACAAATACAACTGCCCCCGATTTCTTTTTAAATGAGCCAATATGAATTAGCATTTTATTACTTAAAAAAAACAAAAAAAACACTTTTCTGTAGTATCTGGAAGTGCCAACCTACATTTTAAAAGTTGGGTTATTTTTCAGGTACTGTAAATTTAATACAACCAATTGTTCAAAAGTTTCTCTTTAACACCCAATTAGGCGGCCCTCTTCTCTGTACCAAAACTAAAATGCCAATACCATTCTCTCTATTTAGCATTAAAGCCATTTAGCCATTCAACATACTTATGTTTACAGTATTTAGTTGTTGTCATATTAGATAAGGCACTTGTGTTAAAAATCAGTCTTTTATTATTCTGTTTAAATTAAAAAAAACTAACTAACACACACACTGACACCTGCATGTCATACATAATACTGTATACTCACACATATTGTATATGTTGGCCTAATGTAGAATTGTAGTGTTAATGAGACACAATCTTGATTTTAACTCTTTCAAAGACGACCAGTTTGTAGAACTATTCACACACAAGCCCCTTTTATAACATTCAGTTTTTTTGTGGATTATATAACAGAAAGTAAAATGTTAAGCCTTCAAGGAAATTTAAGTTTTAAGCCACCTGTTAACCTCAATATAAAACCGGTTTAATTCTCTACTTGGATAAAGGGAAGTGACTTTGTGGTCCACAAGCCAATAGTACCAGGGCCACGTCTCAATGACCAAAGCCACAACCTGTCATATATGTGACGCATTAGTGGTGTTGCATGGTAAAGTGTTGACACACACAATACAATGTCTGATCTCACAATACAGTACACAAAAAGTAGTACACGAAACTAATATCATGAAATATTAAATGTAGACTATGCGTAAAAATAAAAACATCACAGAAGTCCCATCTAATACATCAATACATTGTATGCAGAATGTTTGTTAGTTATATAAACATACTTTAAACATGCTGCATCATGAGACATACTTGGTTCATTTTTACCTTAAAACACAATTGAGAGGCTCTTGCCTCCAGAATAAATTGTAAAAAAATATATCTATGGTTGTGCAATTAGATAAAGTATTAAGCAACAGGCTGCAACGTGCTTTAAATGTCAAAGATAAGTATGAAACTGTAACCATTCACCTTTTGCAGTGTATACTAAGCCGATTTGTAACATTATTCTATTTGTAACATTAGTCTGTGAAGTTCTTTATTTTCCAGCCCAGCGACTCAAACCTAGGAAATCAGACAACAACTGTTTAACCTCAGCACGTAGTAGTGAGGTGGATTTTTTTTTTTTTTTTTTTAGTATTTGTCCTTTTCTAGACCTAAATAAATAAATTAATAAATAAAAAACTAGCATAAAACAAGATACTGTACATCACCAATAAAACCTTCCAAAATGCTTTTCTTTTTTACAAAAAGGTTCTATATACTGCAAAGGAGTTTATAGTGATGATCTTTATCGAAATAATAATAATAATAATAATAATAATAATAATAATAATAATAATAATAATAATAATTGCAATACCACTGTTCTATATACTGCAATAACAGAAGCATCAGTCATTCATACTGCAAAATCATACACTGGATAAATACTGTGATGTGAGCCAATCCTATCTGATAAGTACTGTAATTTGAAAGCAGCAAGTCCCATTTTAACCCAAAATCATGTTACATGTTAAATATAGTAGAGTAATTTAACATAACATAATTTTTCATTTAGTTTGAGAAACGCATTTTCTAAAATACTTTTTAAAAGCCAAACTTTAACATAGATACATTTAAATGAACACAAAAAAGTGTACTGTTATACACACATCTGTTAGCCCGTATCACAAAACAGTACATACTGAACAACGTACAATATAGCATGCTATAGGAGAGCACCCAGTCTTGCACTTTATGGCTCTTTTCTACAGGACTGTAAGAGTCCTGTCAGAGGTCACTTATTCTTTGCCGTCAGCTACTGCAGTTGAGCTGAGCCCTGCAAAAGCTATCATCAAAAATAAAGAGCTGCAAGCTAATTGCTAGTGATCATGACGCAAACGGTTTCCAAGGCAACAGTCAGAGTTCTGGAGTGCCTGCTCCAGCATTTCCTCATCTGTTTGCACTCACACCAGCAGTCTGACAATGCAGTCACTGCATCCTGTTTCGGTTTGCAGCCAGAGAAACACAAAACACTGTGTATCTTAACCCTTTCACAAACACAATGCTGTCTGCAGCCACGAAAAAAAAAAAGGTTATTAACATGTGTGTCTATATTTATATAGGAATGTATACCTAACTGAATAAACAAGTCAACAGATTACTGCAAGTGCTGTGGTGTTGTCAATATTACAGTTGTAAGTCAGTCATCAAAACAAAGATTAACCAATCTTACATGCAACTGCTGTTGCCGCAAACTTATTTTAATTGCACTTAGATAGGTCTTTCTGAAAGTAACTTCAAAACCATCCGAGAATAATTCATTAATGTATTAAAATATGCCTTGTTAAGAAGAAAAACATTTTATCAGAATAGCAATAAATGTACCCAAGTTAAAAGCAGTTTCAACATTCCCATCCCAAAGCTACCACGAGTCCCGTGTTAAAGAGCTAATGTACTTTTTATCCTCCTGTGTTATTATGTAACATGACCCGTCTTTATTACAACTGATTCAGCACAGGGTCACTAACTTCTATACTTCTAAATCAGCACAGTCGTCTTGCTTACACTTGAAAGACACCATAAAGCGCACTGCTAAGCCCTATTTAATAAACTCTCAGCAATGACTAGTGTCTGCTTACATTCCTAAGCTGTTTCTGCTTTCTCTCAGCAAATCAAGTCTGTTTTCCTTATTCTAACATAGCATTCCTAACTGATTTGTAAAAAAAAGTTTAGGAGTATTGTAGAAATATGACCCCATCCATCGGCTTAGGATGTTGGGATCCCAAGTAGAAATGTCATACCTTTGGCTTTGGGGTAAGGTTAGGGCATTTTGATTACCCACTACTAACCCCATGCCAATGAAATTATATTTCTACTTGTAACCAAAACATATATGCATCATACAGCCCCTTCAAACTGTTTTAATGTCTTACTCCAAATTTGAAGGCTGGATCGCATTTTCTGACACCGAAAACAATGTTTGGCAAAAGTTGAGTTAACATATTCATGCTTGGAAGGCTTCAAATATACTTTATTCTTCATTTCCATTTACTTTTAGCAATATAAAAGGCAAGGCTTAATCATTTTACTGTGCATCTCTATGGAATAAAATAACATTGTCAAAGTACACCCCAATAGAAAATGTTGCAAATAATATGCAGCTAAAAGTGGTCTATACAGTAGCTATTGTGTCTGCAACAAAATCGGTATTAGGTAATTGCTTTGTGCTAATGCTATGCTTTAATGGAACATACAACTATACAATTATTCATAGACAGAAATAATATAAAACAATTTACATAAAAAAATGTTATGAAAGATATAGCATTTTGATTCAAAACACATCTCCAGTTCCTGCACAAAAAACAAACACAAATATACACCTCACAAAAACAACACATAGCTAGTAGAGCATTAGTTAAATACTAAATCATAAAAATAAATGACGGTACTGTTTCTACAAAAAGATTTGCTGCAATAAAAACTAATCCTTATCTCGTTTACTTAAATAATTTTTAAAAAAAATCTGATCAACCTTTGTCTGAATAAAATAAATTACTATGTGGATTTTTTTTGTTTGTTTTTAAGGATTAAAAATAAAATGTAAAAATGTAAAAAATAACGTGTAGCCTGTATTTGAAAATTGCCCTTCTGTTTTAAAATACCCATTTACTGTATAAAACAGTCTATTGCTGAATTCTGGGAGCAGTCTATAGCAGTTGACAATGCACCTTCATGTTCCCGCATCTCTCTTTTGAGCAAAACTGCAGGTAGTCACTAAATTCTACAAGGCAAAAAGTGAAATGTGCTTCTTTTTTTTCCTCGCAGTCACACACACACATCACTATTAAGTGACGTCAATGTTATATCATTCCACATGGCTTTACAGCAGGAGAACGTGACAACTGAAGGTTCCTCTGCTTTCTGTCTCTCATTGCGGAAACCATATATTTATTACTTAGTTAAGCACTCTAGTTACACCTATTTGCTTGTAGAAACAATTATCAATAATGGTTTTGGTTCCAGTGGTTTTAACCCTTCATCTTTTAACAATCCAACATTTTTACTGCTAATGTATGTTGAGTGTGGGAGCTGGTAATTGTCTGAGTAAACTTGAATACAATCAGAAATAATAATTGTAAAAAAAAAAAAAAAAGCTGTACAGTAAACCAAAGAGACATTATTGTTGCCTTTATTAAGCATACAAGAAAATGTAATGCCAAAATGGGTTGTTCCCTTTCTTAAATTCTACAGCATTCTATGTTACTGAGACAAGCACAGTAACAGCCATCCACTTGTTATTATTATTATTATTATTATTTATTTCTTAGCAGACGCCCTTATCCAGGGCGACTTACAATTGTTACAACATATCACATTATACATTATTTCACATTTTACAGATATCACATTATTTTTATATACAATTACCCATTTATACAGTTGGGTTATTGCTGGAGCAATCTAGGTAAAGTACCTTGCTCAAGGGTACAGCAGCAGTGTCCCCCACTGGGGATTGAACCCACAACCCTCCGGTCAAGAGTCCAGAGCCCTAACCACTACTCCACACTGCTGCCCCATACCTGTCCATACCTGTCCAAATCCATACCTGTCAAAGGTATGAGTTTCAAACTCAAAAGGCCCTGGCTTAACTACAGTAGGTTAGTTTATTTTTACTTTAATCTCAAAACCACAAAGAAAACAGATTGTGAGGTTATATGTATTTTACTTCAGAATAAGTATGCACCCAGTATACAACAATACATAATACAGTATGCAAAAAAAAAAACCTGTTGGTGGGAACATTCATTTACGAAAAAGACACTTAACTGTGTAAACAGGAAGAAAATACAGGCTATACAGTACTGTATTCACAAAGCGCTAACTTTGGACAGTATGTTTCGGTGACATCATTTATGCACCTTTCCATAGATGGGCATACAGGTAAAGAAACATATCTTGTACACTGTAGGTTAAAAGAGGAGATAAGACAAGGACTAGTGGTGCAGCGGAGTCATTCTCTAGCCTCTCCTGCCTTTCTCCTCTCAGGTCACACATGAAACGAGTTTGGTGGTCTCAGGTTATCCATCACAAGACAACCACACAGGTGGGCTTAAGAGGAGTGATTGGCAGGGGGTGTTCTGGTTAGTACTGAGGTCTGTTTTTAAAGCTGCGATGAGAAGCACACCTGGTAGCCAACAACTTAATGAACACTAAATCCGCAAGGACCAAATGAAACACACACAGACTAATGGAATAGTGAACCATTCCCCAAACCAAGAGATGTGCCTATCAAAAAAAATAAAATAAAATAAAATAAAAAAAAAGGATCAGGTATAATATTATCTATATATTTTATTGCATTATTTTGAGATCTACTAGTACTATTTTTACTCACGTGCTTTGTATTCTTTAAACTGAGCCAAGAAGGGATTTAAACTTATCAGCAAGCAATTTACAATACATGCAATGCATAAATCGAAGATTAGGACAGAAAGTTCTACCCATGACCATGGGGAAAGCAGAACAGAAGAAAAACACTACAAAGCTATTACATAAACATGTTTATATGTTTTTAAATCAACAATTCCTATTATTGTTCTCCCATAACATTTCCACTTTCAAGGCTCAGGGCTAGACCATTTTGGGGCAGTTTCATGTCTAAGCCAGGACTCTAAACCCTTTTTAAATCTTTTGATTATCAGATCTTCATTAATCCATCTTTGTCATTCACATCCTGTTAAAAAGATATAAGCAGATAAAACAGGATTCAGAGGTGAACAATTCTTTACTGAAGACGTGACCGCAGTAATGAAACAAATACACCCCCACTAAATTATATATATATATATATATATATATATCTATATATATATATATCTATATATATATATATATATATATATATATATATATAATCAATCGGGTTATCCCACTGAAAAACAGATTTGTTTACTGTGCATATACTTAAAATTTAGTTTAAAACTAAAAAAAACAACAGTTTAGCCCAAAAATCTATATGAAACATTTTTTTATATATATTATGTCCACTTTTACTGTATCTGAACTGACCCAATCACTGTATTTCAATACCTAAACAGTACCCATAGCATGCAGCTTTTTAAGTACTAAGTATAAGTACTACCGCAAGAATTGTTGAGTTGTATTTTGTGTTTCTGGACTGGGATCCTTTTTTTTCTAGTAATCTAACACTGTTCCCTTGCTATTATCATCTTCCAGCAGACTGAGACAGCAATAAGATTTATACTCTGCATTTAACAGTAACCAAACAAACAACACAAAGTACACTATAGTCTGTTTAAAAGGAGTCTTAATTGCCACCAGTCACGTGTGCTTTAAAAAAACAACTTGCATCTCATGTGCAGTTCAGTTAACTCGAGTATCACTAGCTCCAGAGGTGATTTATTGAGCCCTTGTGAACTTCTCTAAATACTTTCAAAACACAGTAAAAAGAGGTCCACAATACAACATGCTTACACGTTACTTATTTCATATCTGACCTTGTGCAGCCAAACTGGGTACAGGTCATTCTCTCAAGGTTTCCTGCTTTAGAGGGCAAACATTTAAATCCTGATGAAAGCGTAACGTCCATTAAATCCAATTAAATGTTTAGTTGACTGGCTGGTAAAACACATCTCCCCCCACCCCCCCAAAAAAATGTAATCTAAGAAGTTAAACCTTGTCCATTAGTTGTACAGTAAATACAGTAGCACCCCCCCCCCCTTTTTTTTAATCTTTAGGGGGAGTGTGCAAAAAAAAAAAAAATGTGGAAGGGACCGGATAATCCTGTTCGCCAAGCTACAATAAATAACTTTGGTGAAAAGGAGCTGCAAGGTATAAGGCAATACACATATCTCTGGTGTATTACCTGTTTACTTTTCAGCTGGTTTATTTAGAGGCCCTTGGGACCAATCCCCCATTACCAGGGTGCTAGTTATACTGAGTCAAGAAGCATGCACAAATATTTCTAGAGAAAACATATAATATTATTTTGGGAAAAAAATGATTCACCTATCTGAATGTATTTAACCGCAATTTAATTTTGATTGAATAAGGGGATCAAAAAAAGATTTAGCTGGCTTGGATCACTTCCCCCCAAAGTGTGAAGCAGGATATGCTAAAATGCATTTCAGTCCTAAAGCTTTCTCTAAAACCAGCCAATTCCCATTAAGCAAATTACACAGCTGAAAAATGTGAATTCCTGTTATCCTAAGGGGAAAGTCTAGTGCCTGGAAAAAAAATTATAAATATTAATTTACAAGAAGTTACATTCTTTAAATGATAGGGTTCCATCTCTGCCATTTTTTTTTTTAACCAATATAAAAAAAAAATAGTCCTGCTCCATTTTCAGTTCAAGTCTCTTCAGTACGACACCCAAACATCAGCACTGTAATGCTATGCAACCCCACCAGGAAGATTATCATATGTTTAGTCATTTAAGGGATGTCATCTCATGCAGTTTAACATTAGAATTGTGTTGCATGTTCTATGCACAGGATTTACACAGAGTATGATGCAATGTCATTTTGAAAAATCCTTAACGTGATTGGACAAGTAGTGGGGCAATGTTAACCTTTTTCAAACACATCATGTCACTTTCAAACATCAAGCCAAATACACAATTTAATATTTGTATAGCAATAAGCCTATACGACTGTCATCAACATAAAAAGCTAGTACTGTATATTAAAGGGAGTGATAAGGTTTACAATCAGTGTCTTACTCTTAAGTCTTACAGCCTTTTTTGTGGTGCTTTGCTTGTTTTTTAAACTTTATTTGGGAATGCAGACATGTTTTAACACTATATTGGAGAATAAAAGTTGCTTCTGCTTCCTGGTACAGTACCTAATAATTGAAAACCAGTCCAGTCGGACCACATGACCTACAGCAAAGCTAATTGGGGTGACTGATCAGCAATATTTTCAGGACTACAATCTACTGTCAGCAGGAATATACCTGTAGTATAGGCTATATGTTCATGATTTGTTTTAATTTAAAAGGAAGATACATTGCTTTTATAGTACTGCGTTGGCCTGAACCACATAAAGAGCTCAACAAATGGCATCCAACAATGATCTATGAACTTAACATCACAAATCCAAATAACGACATTGCTTCTATTGAAAACGAAAAACATAACGACCAGAAAATTAAGCTAAAAAATATCACACAGCGACAACCAAACGTACAGTACTTAAAGCTCTTTATCTACTCTAAATAATTCAACCTTCACAAAGAATGCAAATCAATTCTGAAAAGATTCTAGCCGTTTTTCTTAACAGCAGCAGCCTGGATGGTATGCTTGTAAAACGTACTGCTTGGAAAATAACATAAAACTAGGATTGGCAATCCCTGTATAAGGTTTACAGTATAGTACATCTTCTAATAGTGTGGGTTTAAATTGTACACTGTTGCTGTAAGCCAAGGCCGGCTAATTCCAATGTGAGGCAATGGGGGCCTCGAGACATTTTCATTACTGTACCTCACAGTTTTAACCACATATTCTTCTACACCTGCCCTGCAGGAGCATGGACCCTTTTTTGACTTGGTGTGGTACGATAATAATTTCAAAAGAGCCAATTGTATAAATGCAACAGTTTCAGAAACATAATTATCATAGTTACAGTATGTTTACATATCTTTTTTTTTTTTTTTTAAATTAGGAGAGAAGTATTACTGTATAGCTAGTTTTGCAGCACCCTATAGGAGTTAACACATTTTACTTCATAAAGTTGAATACAACCTGCAGAATAATGTTACGTTAACATATTGAATTACACACTGTTTGCAGTTTTCCCATATACCTAATGAAAAACTGATAAAAATTGAAAAATGTGACATTTCAAAATTTAACATAAAATACTGTACTACTATTATGGCTGCTGATAGACTTTTGCAAGATTATTTTGTAGTTTATTTGATTACATGATGATAAATAAAATATCTAAATTAAAGTTCACGCAGTTTATTTTTAAAAATGAATGTCTCAATCCTATAACTCTAGGTGATGCAAAACCTTTGGCCATAGCTGTATTAGAGACCGATGGCGAACAGTTTATAACGTATTGGTGTTTCCAAAGAAAGAGTATAGCTGTTGCCTTTACACTGATAAAGCTTTGCAATTGGATATAAGGGTCACATGTTTAAGGATAAGGGTATAAATACTGTTCCTTTAATCCATTGAAGAGATTCATTTTGCAGAACTGTATATTGAAATGTATGCAAAACACATTCAAAATGCATCGGCTAAGAAAAGTGATATAGCTGGTTTGTATGACTAAAAGGAGCCTGTGACGCAAGTTCAATAGTGTGTTTCATCTCAATTTGCATTCCTGCAGATGTAGAGACATACCTGTATGCCAACTACTGACAGCACAGTCAGTACAGCCTTGTAACTACAGACACCTACATTCAAATACCTCACGTCAGAATGTATAGTTTTACACTGAAGGTTTTTCAATGCCAAAGAAATATCAAAATGTATTAATGATGACGACCTTATAAATCAAATTTTCCAAGCCTGGTTTCTATTATTATTTTTTTTTTTTAAAGATATATAGTGTTTTTTTTTTTGTTTTTTTTTTTTCCCTGAACAAAAACAAACCATTCACTGTGTAACAAAAAGTTATTTACAAAGTCATTTTTGCTCATGGTTTCTGGGAAATGGTCAGAGGCAAACAATTAGGTTACAAATGTGACCAAAAGAATCATTATTTTTCTCCATAATCAAACTTGACTGGGAAAAATAATACAATTGGCAGTTATCTACCTCATTTAAAAGCAAATATCTCAAAGAGTGTGGTTAACGGGTTATAAGACTTCCTGGCTAATTCTCATGACAAAGACATGCATTATTTAAGGACAGCAATATAATACCTTTCTTGGACAAACCTAGTCACTCTGTTCTGAATTCCAGTGCTATTCATGATTTGATACTATGTTTTTGCTGGCTATGCATACACCTCTGGAGAGTTAGTGGTTTTACAATATATTAGGCCAAAATCCTTTCCAGCAAATAACACATGGGAGACCTAAAGGACCTCACTAATCAGCGATCCCTTCTGACACTGTTGAAACTGTTGCTCTGTTAATGAAAGGTTGTACACTTTTTGTTGAGTGATCACATTTCCATTCTGAAAGACAGGTGGTCATTAAAACGCTTCCTGACATGGCCTGCTATTGCATGCAAGCTGTCTACTGGAAACAGAAGGTAGATGACGCGCTAGCGGTTTACCACAAACAACACTCCTCTAAATTGAGACACAAAAGTACAGATGCAGAAATATCAAAAGATAACCCTACTTTTTATACTACAAAAATGAGAAATTGTATTTTTTTTTTTCTTATTTTTTTTAGCGAAAATACTGTTCTGTAGCCCGTATTCCTTATTATATGGATACAACAGTACAGCAAGTGAAATGCAGTCCAGTTGATTTACTGGCATGCTAATGCTTTCAGCCACAGTTCAGTTACAGTATACAACTCGAGTCTTTTTCTTCATAAATATGCTGGAATACAGAGTATCAGTTCAATACAGAAAGACACAATACAGCTAGTGAAATATAATAAATGTCATCATAGAAGATACCGTATAAATTGGTATATCCTGAATTAACAGTACTGTAATTAAGAAGTGCAAATACTATCATTGTACTTTATATTTATCAATGAATTAGTCTTGTAATGTTGTTAATCCACCAACAACATTTGGGGTAGACTGTTGGGGTTTTGACAATGTGCCCTTTGGTAATAATGTATATTCTGTTAATTACACAGATTTTTCTCCCCACATTCTGCTGAAAGAGCACGGCCATGTTATCACTGTTGCGAGTGCTTGGTCTTGTACAAACATGCAATTAATGGCTGATTTACTGTATCTGTGTTTTTTTTTTGTTTTTTTAATTAGAGTTTTGACTGCAAAACTTTTGCTTTCATTGGGTTTTATATCATCTGTGCTTTCGGTCTGTACACAAAATGCAACCCTCTGATCCTGTATAGCCTGTGCATTAAACTGGCCCATTGTAAATAGTCCTGTAAAACAAAGGAGTTCACAAGCAAATGGAACTTGCTGCTGACATCAATGTGGCATTGACGTATCAGTCTATTTGCCTTTAGTTGCTAGGATTCCGTCGACTCATTTGCCTTTTAACCTGTATGTTTATAAAACTGCAGTATGATGCTTACTGAATTACATTCTAAACCAGCTGGACTGAAGTGTATGTATATACACCTCTTTCTGTCAATCTCGTAATCTATTGCACCACAAAATCCCTGACCTAAATAAACATCTAATTTAGCCTGAATTAAAGATTAATATAAACCTCACAGATCATCACAGCCAATCAGGTTTCGCGTAGAGCAGTCATTATCCCATGACTTTTATCCCATTAATACAAATGAACTGGTACAGGTAATCCATGGTCTAGGTGAATCCATGCTCTAAGTTCTACAGGTACAGTGAATACATGGTCTAAGTCCTACACATACAGTGAAACAAAGACCTGGTTGAGACAAGCGAGAGTCTACAGTAAGCTTAATAGCTGCAAAAACTATTTGAACAGCATTTAATAAGGAAACCGTAACTCAAAAACTATAATGCAACCTTAAAGCCCCCCAGTCTAGACTGTATCATACACATATTGTATATGTAAGGATATAGAAAACCAATAAGTTTGCTGGCACAGAGGAAAGACTTTCTCTTGTTGTACACAATTGGAGAAATCACAAGATGCACAGCTAAAGCTAAAGTTTGTACATACAATAAAAAGCCTTAAAATAAACACTCATACAGGTAACATCCATGTGCTTTGCCAGCTAATAACCATTCTATAAACATAATGCCAAGAACCTACATTAAAGTAAACAATAAAATGCCATAACATGAGTCCTTCTAGCTTTATTTTAATCTGCCAGCAACCTCTACAGGATTGCACAATGGTTTAGTAGCCACAGTATCTTATTTACATACAAATTTCAGAATCATAATGAACTTGGCAATTAACGGTAAGTGTTTCTGCTTTGAGTAGCAGGTAACAGGCACATGTTGACAACAGTACCATCTACAAACAAATGGCTCCAGATAAAAATCAACCTTAAAAGGAATACATGGTCTTTTATAAATGCAAATCACCTCTTTACATATCACACTTTAACAGGCCACTTAACTATTTCAAGAAAAAGGAGTGCTACATTCAGAAAAATATAAGGCCCACTGTAACTTGTCAGCATCAGTGTGTTCTCTTGATTCATTAGCGTCACATTTTGGGTAATGATTTTCCAACTTCAAAACTACTTTTCATTACAAAAAAAAAAAAAAAAAAGAGATATTAAATCGTGTCAGTTGTTACACATTTTTAGTAAACCATTTGTTACTTTAAATAACAGTATACGTGGAGAGAGAGACTGTTCATTTATTATGGCTTACGTAAAACAATATTTTTCTCATACACATGACATGCCTAATGTACATTCATGCTATTCTTAAATACATTGCAGTAAACATTTACACAGATTCATGTTGCACTAGCATCTGCAGAAAGAAAGAAAAAAAATAACTATCTTTTGAAAGCACAGGAGCAAGCTCCAAATGTGTTATTAGAAAGCAATCATCCCAGCTAGGCAGATAAAAGAACAGGAAACCACATATCTGTTGCATAAACAAAAATAAGTATTAGTGCATAAATTTGCTCTTTTGCAAACAATAGAAGTTCTAAGTTCTAAAACCACTGCTGGCTTTCTGTCAAAGAATTTTGAGACTGCAACTAAAACTATGAAATTGCAAAAAGCAAATCATTTCATGTGCAAGGCTTTTTTTCCCTTACAGATTCATTAAGGTTCACTTGATTCATCCTTTACAACAAGGAACATTAATAAAGAACATGCAGTGTGGAATAATTTAACAGGGTTTCGGCATTGCCCGATACCTAACAAACAATATACAGCATTAAGTATGTCTAATAATACAGCGAATTAACAAAATTGGAATGCATTTTCAGGCTAATATCTATAGGCTACTATCTCAACCGTTTTTACTTATTTTTATTTATAGGCCTGTTCCTCTGGTTCGAAAAAAAACAGCTAATGAAGTATTAGAAATAATTATAGCTAGTACCCAAACAAACAACATTCCATCTTGTGATTTCCTATCCTAGCAGTCATTTACCTTATAAGCAGTTGATACAGAGTCACTGCACTGTGTTGAGTGAACTGCTGTCGATCTACGCCCATTAAAAGTTTACATGAAGATCAATATTTCCTTTATCTTGACAGCAGTTAAGATAGCATTAATACAAACCTCTCCCCTCCCCATTACTGTTTGTCAATAAACATCAAACTTCTAAAGTTCATGTCCCGTTCACCTTTTGAAATCAAGTGGTAAAGTCGAGGGATAATCTGAATAACAATGTTGTGCATTGGCTATTTCTTTACCGCTAAGTGATCTTGACCAATCTATACAAATTCTTCACATCAATTTTACAGTAAGCTTTTTTTCCCTGTTTTCAACCATCTGAATATTGCATACCTCAGCAGAAGAGAAACTGGACTGGACTGGGCTGGGCTGGGCTATCCTCCACCACACTGAGCCCCTTATTCTGCTCCAAAGTTTATACATAAACAGACATCAAATGTCACAGGTGTGGTGTATCTTTCTGCAAGTGCACTGAGTCAGTTGTGAATACTATGCACAAATATACTGAAACAGTATAGGTAATGTAACAGAAATACTAAGAATACACTCAAGAGCATAGAATGTATCACTTGTTTTCTGTAAGGAAAACAACTATAACTGATACCCTTACCTACTATTAACAAAACAATAACAAAAATTAAGCTTAAGGTTTAATTGCACAAGTCTTCACAGAATTTTCAATTTTTAATTAAAATTAGTAACTGTCACATTCCATAAAAAGAAACACCACCTGCATGTAAAAAAAAAATCTGCAAGAGAATAAATACTTTATTTTATTTTATACAGATTCAAAAGGTAAAAAAATGATTTTTTAAGTAGTATACAAATTATTCATTACTGCAAGTACTAAGCAAACTAGTCATATAAGTAGTGCTGAAAACTAACTAGTACAGTATATGACAAAAAGTGTGGCCATGGGTAGAAGAGTGAAATATTAATTTGATATAAAATTAAGACAATGTTACACATTTACCTCCAACACACTGCTAAAATATTCATGTAATATTGCTCTATACCATATTATATTTTTTTAAAAATGATACGTTTGCCTCCAGTACTGCCAGGTTTACAACTACAACTAAATAACACACCGGTACAAAACAAGATGACAACAATTAGAAGATGTTGTCAAGAGAGGCTGCAATCACCCAATCCAACGGGAATAAAATACGTTCGTGCACGTTGCAAGTACTACTGCACAACAACGCAACAGTGATCTTGCGCAGTGTTTATACCAGCTAGCATGCATTCACGTCACTCGCTCGAGTCTGCAACGTGATGACCTCTTGACTTTAGACCGATGACAAACTTGAATTTAAAGTTATATATATATATATATATATATATATATATATATATATATATATATATATATATATATATATATATATATATAAGCGACTTTATTACAAGTCAGGTTGCACAGTGTAAATGTGTTTCACTTAATTACTATATTTATAAAACTAAAATTCTGTTTAGTCTCGCATTGCTTGTAAATGTTAATGTTTTGCGCAAGTTCTCCATATGACTTGCTAGTGTTTAGATTTGATTGGTTTTTTGTCACATTTTGCTGATGTATTTCCCCAGGCCGCCTTTCGCACATTTGCACATGGTTCTGCAGGGTTTTATTCTAGGACATTCTTGAAAAATGAGATGTAACACGTCAATTTAGTTTTCCTGGAATAAATACTGTACATTTGACAGAACCCTTGAGCAAAAGCAATACAACGTCTTAGTCCCATTGTTTTTTTAGGTGACTTTGTTTTAGTGGTGGTGTACGTCGTCAAAGTCGATAAAACTGCATTACTAAGAGGAGGTTTAACAGAGATTTGGTGTGATAATAGGCAGCTTCAATAAAATAATCATCATCATCATCATCATTTTACACACCTAACGTGTAGGGAAATTGTCAAGAGTAGCAAAGATTGCAGCTTAACATACTGTGTACATCTCGTTCTCATGAAGGATGGAAATTCACAGGTATGAAGCTAAAATTATAATTTCATAATTTGCTACTGCCTTTTTTTTTTTTTTTTTTTTTTTTTTGCCAATTTACACCACAACCTCTCCCCCAAACAAAGAGTGAGGCTAGTTAGTTAGCATGCCATGTTTTTATATAGGCTATATTTATTTTGTTTTATGTCAGAACTAAATATTTAAATTTAAAATAAACCTTAAAAAGAAAAAAAAAAACATTATTCCATGTCACTTGGTTTATTTTTTTGTGTAAAATAAAAATAAATAAAGCGTGACCTAGCAAGTTAATATTATTACATTATTTTTCATCCACAATTGCAGTTCGTTGAATTATTATTTTAATTATTCTGTATGTGTAGCTTACTTTATAAATGGAATATGTGTGTGTGTGTGTATATACATATATATATATATATATATATATATATATATATATATATATATATATATATATATATATATATATATAAGCATTTTAGTAATTAGGTCAAATCACAATAAAATATCCATGGGGAAACAGGCAACATTGTAACAATAGCAGTGATACATTAATATATATATTTTGTGTGCTTTATAAAAACATCCATTGGCTGACCAATATTATTACTAGAAGAATAAATACATTTTTTAAGCACGGAAAGTCGTAAGTGTAGACTATATATACTATGCATTGTCTACAATACCAAATATATAACGTATTTTAAATATGCATTTTTACTGTAAAAACTGAAAAAGAGAAATGTAATAATTACGTATTAAGAAACACGTCCCAAGGCACCAGACTGACTATCGCACATACTTTACCACAATTATTTCCCCTAATATAAAATAAAAAAAACACAATCAAATGATTATTTATTAAAGCTTTAATCAGCTTCACTTCGTGTTTATTTATTTTTGTTTTTAAGGCAAACCAAATACCCACAAAAGTGGGGTGTATTTTACACGAAAGTGTACTGTAGCGGGACCATTATAATACTCCAAAGTAATCATACCAATCTGCTAAAACTATGTTACTTAAAAGCTTTTCTGGGTTTGCTTTTGTATTATGATATCTGTCGGCCTGTATTACAATGAAGTACCACTAGTAAACACACTTAATCAGGTGGGAAGGGGTACACAGCACAGAACTATAAAAACGGATTGGTTTAAACTTGAATTTGAATATCACGCAGTCTAACTTATTGAACTATAACTACGACTTATACGTTTGATGTGAATGAAACTTACCTGTTTTCAGTCTAAAATGTGTAAAAGGGAATTGCATTCCAAATGGGAAACAGTAGTAAAACTACGTTGTGTTATTTACTAGTAATCCCCAACGTCTGTGTTGCTGGTGTGCAGTCAGTGTAGGTGACTCTCTAACTTACACTGGTGGCATTTCAAAACAGCATGTTTCCCTGTCTTTTGAGACCTACCTGTTCCCTGGAAATGCAAGGCAAAGAGGGTCTCCTGGGCATTTTACAACTGCCATAATAACTTGTAGAGGTTTCTCCCAAAGAAACACAACTGGATCTTCTCCGGGGTCTGATCACAGGCACTTTTTCCTCTACGCTGGAGATCTTGTGTGAAGCTTCCCTTGTTGGAAAATAATTATCAAAATAGAGCGCCAGGCAAGAGCCGGATACCCCCGACAGGCATGCCAAAAGGGGTCTCAGTGAGGGAGGCAAACAGCCAAGGCTGGTGAAGGAAACGAGCCAGACCAGACTGGCAAAAATCAAAATCAAAACACTGTGTTTGAGTTTCAAAGTGTGGATGAGTGTCAGTAAACCCACACAGCCCAACACAAAGAGCAGCCTGCCCACCATTAGCATCTGGTGCTGATTGTCCTCCCACTGCAAAAGCTGCAAAACCAAGAAATCCCCCAAATAGCATGATGCCGGCAGCGACACCAGCCAGGGTTTAGAACTTTCCCTCGTGTTCCTCCTTAAATACAAGGTTAAAAAAAAGAATACACAGCCTATGCTGAAAAGGGGGCTAAGTGATTGCGAAAAGCCCAGCAAAAATGACTGCAAAGTCCGCAGAAGAAGCAAAGAGCTCAGTCCACTTTGCAGGTTTCTGGAAACCAGTAGAGAAACTGCAAAAACTACAAATGCACCAAAGGAAAGAGCCGAGGCTCGAAATCGTTTGGAACATGTTAAATCCGCATTGCAAAACCGACAGACGTTAAATAAAATGCCCCTTTGGTGGTCTTCTTTCAAAGGGGTGACGCAGCTCTTCACATAGCCGTTCCTAAAGCTCTCCGTGGTGTTTGCATTGCCAACCCCATCGTGGTGTTTGATTCTACTGTGCAAAACCTCTCCTTCTTCCCTTACAGCCATGTTTTGAACGGTAAATCCTTTTATTCCGCTAAAAGTTCCCTTTAGCCCCCTTCTTCCTCGCTATATTATTGTATTATTACATGACAGTAAACGCGGTCCATGGTCACTCAAACGTACTCGTGCATTTTGGGTAAAGCGAAAAAGAAGGTAAAAATGTTGGGTTTTTTTTTTCCCGGAGTTCGTCTCACTGTCGCCTCCCAGATGTCACAGCCTGCAGTACTAGTTACAAGTAAGAGCAGAGGAAACCCTAGCGGGCGCGCGCTCTGCAGCACCGGGAACGCGCGGAGACTTCAGCCACAATAGTAAGGGGTCTAGTCTGCAAATAGAGTGAGTATAGCTTAACGACATGGTTTACAAAGCTGGCTTTATATATATATATATATATATATATATATATATATATATATATATATATATATATATATATATATATATATTGTGTTGGTGTTTTATTTTGGTGAGAAACTTCTGATTGTAAATCAGATTGTTTTTCTATTGTTTTGTTTTCGGGTGGGGGATTATTATTATTATTATTATTATTATTTGTTTATTTAGCAGACGCCTTTATCCAAGGCGACTTACAGAGACTAGGGTGTGTGAACTATGCATCAGCTGCAGAGTCACTTACAATTACATCTCACCCGAAAGACGGAGCACAAGGAGGTTAAGTGACTTGCTCAGGGATTATATAATAATAATAATAATAATAATAATAATAGGTTAGAAACTACAGGTGACAGTCACAAGGTAAAAACGACTAGGCAAAAAACTGAATATCAAATGTCATGAGCAACGTTTTGAGTAGAATCAGTTTACCAGATCATTTTAAAAACCTGCTTCCATGACATGAGCCTGTCAAAATTGTAGTTTTGTGGATGAAGAAGAAATTCTTCATTGCATTTTATTCATTCGTATGTTTTTTTTTTTTTTTTTTAATATATATATAAATCTCGGACAATATTTTTTTAGAAGGCCAGTCTATAAGAGATAAACAGTGTTACAGTCATTTCCAAAGCTCCACTCCACCGTCAACATGTGTTGCACAAATACAAATACAGCAGTAATACAATGAAGCAATTACTATGGAAAAAATAATAATAATAATAACTGGACTTTTACTTCTAGTGGTTGTATTAGATTACAATCAGGAGGAGCGTAAATATAAGATATAGAGAAATCAATAATATATTTGATGAACAAATTCCAGAGTGTACACATTGCAGAGTTGACATATACGTTTTTTTTATTTCTTTATTATTATTATTATTATTATTATTATTATTATTATTATTATTATTATTATTTTAAGAATGCAGTTTACTTTGGTTGACAACATCAGGTAATTAAAGTTACTTATTAGAGCTTATCCTAACTTTCCAATTTCCTCTGCTAGTACTGCACAAAACATATCATTGTTAGTTATTTACAAAAGCATCCGTTCTAAGGTGTGTATCCTCTTTCAATGCTGCAAACAATTTGCATTATGCAAACCAGTGGAAACCACCATATTATTTTCACATGTCAACAAGGATAAAGTCAAGGTGCCAGTATGGTAAATTTTTGCATATATCCAGTTGTGATTAAACGTGGTCAGGGCACTCTTTAGCACAAGTTAATGAGTAGCAGAATCTGGGTATTTATGGAGGAACCTGTCCCTCTGTATATAGCACACATGTTTACATGGATGTGGGTCATGGTGCTACTAATTTTGTATTGATAACCGTAGCGATTGTTTTTGCAATGTTAACAGGTTTAGTTTGGGTCCCATTGGTAATGATGACGCATGCATTATTCTTAGTCATTCAACATGTTATTTTCAACCCTGACCTTCTACCACTTTCCAAGCAATATGTGTAGGTTAGCCCCCCTTATAAGTGACTGTCTGCACATATAGTTAGTGAACACTGTACACACGATAATGGACAGAAAGGGAGTGTAAAAATTCACATGATGAGCCTCAAAACAAAACTTATAATAACTTTCAATTACTGTATCAGAGAGTTTCTCACTGGATTACTTTGCTTTTCACGATGATTCTGTGATCCACTGCTCCACCCTTCGTTAAAGCGTCAAATATGGCTCTCTGGTTAAGGGGAAAGTAATAGATAGGCTGCATAACAGTTCAGTTTACCAGAGCCAGCAGCGGGAAGGAAAGATGGTAAGAGTGAAATATAATTATATTGAGGTTAAGTATTACACTGAAGGATTTTATACATTAAATTGTGATTATATAGTTGTATTAATACACCTGGCCTATACAATTACTTAAAAACTGACATGCATTGATAGTTTTGGTGTTGGGAGAGAATGAATGTGGGGGATGGGGCAGTGAGTAAGCGTTTACGATTGTCTCGTGTGTGAATTAAATTAAGTACCAATTTCGTCCCTAAAGTAAAAGATTACAAAATGATTATAATTAATTCTAACCACATATTAGGATTTTTAGTAATCAAGATGCAAAGTACTGTTTTTTTAAATGTTTTTTCTTATACAAACACCGTAAGGCCTGTGCAATATGTTGATATGATATGCACTGTATCCAATGTATCAGACTAACTTGCATTTATTTAATAATTATGAAAATAATAATGTTTTTGTTTGTTATAAGATGTTCACTTATTGTACTAAAAAACGAAATATTACAACATATTTTGTTATTTAGCTAAATTGTAGCAGACCACTCTAGCTATTTTCACTTTCACTTTCGTGCAGGTATAACATTTTGTTTATGGATGGTAATTAAAGGAGAACAGAACCAAGAAATATATTCATTCAAATAAAGTTCTAACATTGTGTGCTGTTGTTGGTTTCCATATACTTCACCGATAGTTCTGAGAATATTACAATGCATAACCATGTTAACTTAAATCCCATGAAAAGTTCAAATGCCCTCTGCGTCAAATGTAAATCACACCAATGTATATGGATTAAATGAATTGCGTTTTTGTTATTCGATAAGTTACAGTAACACAGCAGGTGTGGAATGATCAAGTAATTACTTATTTAATGTTGTAGCAACTGTATCTTAGTGTGGTTGTTAAGGAAACAGGTGGTGTGCTAGACTTATACATTTTTAAAACTAAAAAACAATCTCTTCGAGGCTATAGGTTTGTCACTTTGTGCACTTTGGTCATTGTGCGGTGAATAATGGCATCGTCCGACAGTGTAAGTCTCTTACTAGACTAGTTATCTCTTTAAGTGAAGCACGTCTATGTATGTCTTGCTTGATAAGTAAAGCTCTGTTTTTCCTAATGCGAGGTGTTAAAGATGATAGTGTTTTAAGGAATTTAGTCTGTTTTTTTTCTGTGATTACTACAGTTATGGTCGTATATTGCACTCTTTGGTTGTATAGCAATGATACGTTGGTGTACATTGTCCAAGTGTACGTTACAATGTTGCATTAAAATGTTGACATTTCAATCACACGGTCAACAGAAGCCTCAAAGATTTGAGGGAACGCATGTGCTTAACAAGATTTTAGGAATATCCTACAATTCTGGAGAACATTTCCCAGTTACTAACATTCCTGCTTCTTTCTTTTACAGTTCCGTAATCAATATGACAACGATGTTACTGTATGGAGCCCTCAGGTAAGATTTAATTATGACGAGTTGTTACATATTGGCAAAACGCTGTTAAAAGTTTGGTATCTGTTTCACTGAGACAGTCTGTGCTGATGCTGAAGCTAAATGGTTTAATTTCCAAGCCCCTTCATTGTTTGCAAACTTAGTGGTCTTAAGTTTGCATAGCATGGTTAAACTAGATGCATTTGAGAATGTGATTGAACATGTTATATTTTACCTTGCTCATTCTTAATGCACTTTTTATAAATCTAGCCAAAGCAGTGTGTGTCTTTCCAGCAGGAAACTTATTTGAGTGTCCGCATGACAGAAAACTGTATGTGTCTCAAAGTGGAGCTTGTACGGTTCACTTGTATGTTGAAGTTTAATTCCTGAAACACTTAAACCAGCCGTGATCTGTGAAACATGGCAGGTGACGGAACTAAATTAGAACTACCTTGTAGATGAAGTGTTATTGTATTGACTGGCAACCAGTTGTTGTAAGGTCAGCAAGATAAAGCTTCAAAAATTGCAGAATGCAGCAATTTCACAGGTACAAACTTTTATTATCCAATAAATAGTTTTTTTTTTCTTTTCCCATAGCAGCAGCACAGAAAGGCCAAATGACCTTCTAACCACCCTGTAGAAAATGAAATGGAATACTGCAGCATGTTTATGTACCTTCCAGGGTGGACATCATTACGTGATGTGTTTCTCCATCTGTTTTACAGGGCCGTATCCATCAGATTGAATATGCGATGGAAGCAGTGAAACAGGGTTCAGCCACTGTTGGGCTAAAATCCAGGACCCATGCTGTGCTGGTGGCATTGAAGGTATGGGTGCATTTCTGCTGGGGGTAAAAGTTTAAATTTAACTACTGTATTTCTGTTTCATGTTCTTTTGACATGTATAATCATTTTAAACATTGCTATGATTTAGTTTTATTATTCTTGGTATTTTATTATTTTTTTCTTAATGTCTGCCATTTTATTTAAATTTTCTCCCTGCAGAGAGCTCAGTCTGAACTAGCTGCTCACCAGAAGAAAATCCTTCATGTAGACAGCCACGTTGGTATTTCCATTGCTGGCCTCACTGCTGATGCAAGGCTTCTGTGGTTTGTATTTTGCTCTTTTGTGATATACATTTATTTTGTATCAATATTAAACTTTGTATCTGAGCATAAATATAATGCATGTTCTCATTGCTGGGACAGTTATTTCTATTGTAAGTAAACACCATCATGTGATCCTATCATTAGTCTTTGTTTGTGGTCTCCTCAGTGACCTTTTGATTTCCAGGTTTAGAAAGACTTTATTTATTTATTTATTTATTTATTTAGAAGACGCCTTTATCCAAGGCGACTTACAGAGACTCGGTGTGTGAACTATGCATCAGCTGCAGAGTCACTTACAATTACGTCTCACCCGAAAGACGGAGCACAAGGAGGTTAAGGGACCTGCTCAGGGTCACACAATGAGTCAGTGGTTGAGGTGGGATTTGAACCGGGGACCTCATGGTTACAAGCCCTTTTCTTTAACCACTGGACCACACAGCCTGACTAACAAAGCATGCCTCTGACCAGTTAGCTGCTAAGTACTTTAAAAAGCGGATACAATTAAAAGTGTAACCACATGATCTTTCCATTTTTACAATACCGTTTACTAATTGTTTTTTGTGTGTTATTTTTTTCAATAACAGTAACTTTATGCGCCAGGAGTGTCTTGACTCCAGGTTCGTGTTCGACAGAGCCCTTCCTGTTTCCCGCTTGGTCTCCTTGATTGGAAGCAGTATCCTTTCTACAGTTAATGCTTGTGCTACTATAATATCAAGTTAGGCATTGCTTTGGTCATTTGTTGTTTTATTGAGTTACGTTTTGCTTAATTATCACATGTAAGAAAAATGGTAATATGTTGGGTGTATTTAAGAATCATTAAATTAACCTAAGTTGATCTTACTAATTTAGTTTTGTCATATAAAAAATGAGCAGATTGTACCGTAGTTAAAAAAAAAAAAAAAAAGCATCAATAGTAGTCCATAGTATCTAGTAAGGGTGGGAATTAAAAATGAAGGACTTCTATTGCAATGACAAGCAGAGCAAAACACATGGGATGCTGATTTTCCTTTGCAGTTATACTGGCTTGAATTGGTAGCTGACATTCAGAACCACGTCCTTTTAAGTGATTCCTGGTTGTAACCAGCACAGCGTGTTACAAATTAATTGAGTCCGTTGCTGCGAAGTAATGTAGTAAAGATTTTTTGGAAGCAATCTATATTTATCAGAGTACTTAAATAGCGATTTTATTTTGAGAACTGTGTGACTCTTTAAAGTAATTGGTATAAGCTGCAGGAGTTTCTGTAGTTTTGAATCAGTAATTGTGTTTTTGTTCAAGTTTATGTAACTTTTAACTGTTGCAGATGACACTTTTGAGGTGGTGTTGTATGATAAAGCTCTTGTTGCTTTCCTTACATGTGTTCCTCAGAAACCCAGATTCCTACACAACGTTATGGCAGGAGACCATATGGTGTTGGATTGCTTATTGCAGGTTATGATGTAAGTTGACTAGAAAACTTATGTTTGGTGATCAAAAGAAAAAAACAAAACTAGATATTCTATAAAAAAAATAACAATTGCATGTAAGAACTGCTTCATAGTACTGTATTGTGAATTCTCTAAAAACATCGCTTTTTGAACTTGAAGTTTTTCTTTTCAAAGTTGACAGCACCTGGCATTTAAAACATTGTACGCAGGTAATAACCTGGCCTGAACACCAGAGGGACACCATCAGGCTGTGTCAAAAAAGTCTCTTTGTACTGCAACAGCCATACACTATAAAGGCTACATTGGTAGAAGTGTGGTTAGAATGGACAAGAATTTGCCCAGTGTGGGTCTTAAACAGCCAACCACAGCACTCTTCTGAGTAGTTACCAGCACGAGATGCTTGCCATGTTCCAATCCACAAAGTGTATAGCGCATATGGTAGTCTCATTTATGCTGTTTAAACTGAAGCTACCAGCTGGGCATGTTATTACCTCTTGACACCTCTCTGTTAGTCCACTGGTAATGTCACCTTAAGGAGCATGACGTGCTATGTGATTGTCATCTCTTTGATCAGTTATGTATAGGATATGATATAAATTTGAAAAAGGTGTTTATTTTTAATAACAATTAGCCCATGTTTTATTTTTTCATTTTTTTAAATTTTTTTTAAGGACATGGGACCTCACATTTTCCAGACATGTCCTTCAGCCAACTATTTTGATTGTAAAGCAATGTCCATTGGTGCCAGATCTCAGTCTGCACGCACCTACCTGGAAAGACACATGGATGGATTTCTTGACTGTAAGTTTGGGAGGGGAGGGGGGGGATGAAGGAGGTAATTTAACATGCCATTTAAACTCTTATTTAGCTGGGTCAAAGTTTTGTATTAATATTGTTTTTTGTTTCATTTTACAGGTAATTTAAATGAACTTGTTAGACATGGCCTGCATGCTTTAAGAGAGACTCTTCCTGCAGAACAGGACCTCACCACAAAGGTACTCGCTATTACTCACTAGGTACTCACTAGTTTACAGGAGAGCTTGTAACTGACTGGTAAGCATGCAAATCACAAGAGAGACCACGCTATGTAAAAAGGCGTATACACAAACTAATTAAATTATCTTAATAGGGGGTTTTAACTTGTTTTGTCTGGGTTCATGTTGAGCAAAGTCTTCAGTAATTCCTATTACTCTTCACAGAATGTCTCCATTGGAGTTATTGCCAAAGATATGGAGTTCACTATCTATGATGATGATGATGTTGCACCATTCCTTGAGGGCCTTGAGGAAAGGCCTCAGAGAAAGGTAAGAATTTTACTAGGACGGGTGTGAAAATAGTACTCCTCGAGATAAGGACTGAGCCTGCACCAGTTCACAAACACACCGGGCAGGGCAACTGGAGCTACAGCCTCAGACTGATGTAACTATTTCTCTGACTCCTTTCAACTATCATTGTCTATAAAAATGATATACAATATATTTCATTGTGTTTTGTTTTATTTTTTTTATTATTATTTTGTAGGTTGCCCCACCTACTGAAGAGCCTGCTGCAGAAAAAGCAGAGGAACCAATGGAGCACTGATGTCTGCTATTTAGTTTATAATTACAACAAAAAGCCCTTGTGTCTTTCTATGGCAATACTTACTGAAACTATACTCTGATGCAGTGACCAGTTCAATTGAAGAGGTTATATGAGTTGCTTATGCATCACTGTATATCCCATAATATTCAGTACCTTGTTTTCTGATTTCTACAAAGACTAGTTATTTTCTGCTTTTCTATCAGAACCAACTTTTGAAAATGTAATTAAAGTTTCCCCAAAAGTCTTTTTTTTTTTTTTTTTTAAACAGAAACGGTTTGGAAAGTAGTGTAGTTCCAAGGATTACACAAAAGAAAAGCTAAAATCCTGTACTATAATAAAACATTCTGAACTGTTTTTAATGAAATCTCACAGCCTCCAGTAAGGATCTCCAGTAAAATAAAAATTTCCGCTTTATTAAACACAGAGGATTTCAATAGCCTTATTTAAGTGTCTGGTAAAGTGTCCTGTGCTTTAAAGGAAAAGGGTGAGCAAAATAAACTGAAACTCTAGCGATGAACTTTGCTTGCTCTAGTACAGAACAGTGACAGTACATAAATACATTCCTAGAAATTCATTACGGTAGAAAAGAGCACCTTTTCTGAAACTAAAAGAAAAGATATTCCAACACTGAGAATTTGGTTTTAATTTATTTTGTTTAAACATTAGCTGTATTTAGATCTGCCCCTATTTACTGTTTAAAATTAAAATCTACTGTTTTAGATCAATTGAATAGACACAAATATGGGAGTTTTACAAAATAGTTTTGGTGACTGAAGACCAGGTATTATTGTGAATGTCTGTACAAGAAATTCCTCTGTACACCAATTGACATTTTCAATACAGCTCATTGCTTATGTGAGCAAATATAAACCTTTCATTGTGTCATTGGTGAATTCATGTTAACACCAACACGAGATTGCAGCAGTCTGAAGGACACAAGCAGAAAGCTGCGATAGAATGACCTCCCATTTATAGATAACCTTCACTGGAATCTGAACAAACACTGAAGATCAACAGATACTGTATTGGTTGACAATGCATACAGAGAAAAACAAGGAAAGCAACATATACATTTCCAGCACATAGATCCACAAACTGCATTTGTCCAGATAAGAGAACTAACATGCAAGTGAAACTGACGTGTATCTAAAAGTATTTTTCAAATAATTTTACACAGTACTGTATTGTCACAGACATTCAATATATGTATTCCCTATTTGTCTTAATTTTAACAATATGGATAAGTAAATAGACATTGTCAACAGGGCAGCCAGGCTGATGGATTCTGCCAGTTTCCAAGGTGTTTAAATTATAGGACAATATGTGACCCTTAAATTACCACATAGTATTCCTTCAGAGAGTGTTGCTGAAAAATATGTTTCTCAAGAAACATAAGTAATTTGTGCAGTCATGGATATTCAAGTCTGTCGGATCTGGTATCTCGACCATTGTGGCTAAATTTGTCTTGCAACAGGAAGATGCAGCATATGTATTCTAAACTACATGTGACATCATTCTATATGCAGGGCAACTCAATATAAGACACAGACGGGCAGCCTCTTTGTACCCCCATATTCTTATAATAGTAATAGATTGTTCTAAAGAATGCCTTTATCAAGTTTCATCACAAGCGGTTCTTCACAAGATTTGTCAAAATGTATGTATGTGTAGACAGGCGGTTGGACAGACAAACAACCTCCATATATCCCAGATTATGTAACATTCATTAACGTGATAAAGAACAGCCATTTTACTATGCATCAATGTCGCACTCCATACAAGTAAAAAAAAAAAAAAAAAAAGTGTAGGGGAGTATATATCTTTATATTATTTATTGTGTTTATAGATCCAGAATATGGTAAGCATGGTGCAAATAGTGCTAATATGCTTCCACACTAAAGTTCCCCTCAATCAGCCTTAATATCATTACAGAAGTAATTCTTGCTGAATTTTAGCATGGCAAACAATGATCTATGTACAAGAATCATTAAAAAAAAAAAGGTAAAGAAATTGGAATAAGTTACATAAAGCATCAATTTAAATGTATTCTAGGCCCAAGTCCCCTCCCCTGCTCACAAAGTCAAGATGTTATGCATTTACTTCTTTTCAACACAATACAATATAGAATTCTATGATCAACATCAGTGATGTGGGTGTACATTTCGAAACGCGTTCGTTTTTCGTCTGTTGGTGGATTCTGTGCCTCTCGGCTTCCTGTAGTATTGCTGTGGCTCACAGACTGCAGTTCCACGTCACCGGGATGTTGTAGCGCTGAGCAGCTGGGTAGCCTGAGAGTGAAGCTGAAGGAAGGAGGCAAAGAAAAGGAAAAAACGAGAAATAAAAACACAGTTGGAAGGTAACACAAAATCACGCCTCATACATATGCATTGTTACCTTATTTACATGTAGATTTTGCAGTATCCATGAATGTAAATCTTAAAGCAACCTTTCTGTTGAAGCTCCACATCATTGATTACAGGTAAACTTCCAACAAGGCACTGAGTGCTGTATTGTCGAAAACAGGAAGAAGTTTAACATTCATATTGCTGTGTGTATGGAAAAACCGGGATGAATTTACTAGAATGTACAGATTTGTATTTGGTCGTATTTAATTTCTTATGTATGGCATGCTTTCGTTTTCTGATTTTTATCACGTTTTGAATAGCTGTTGAGTTGGCTCCCTCAGGCCTGTCTTCTTAGGCCAAGCTTCCTTGGCAAGTAAAGTCGAACATCTATGGAAGTACAGTACAGGGATTGTAAATTATTATCAGCAGGTTTAGCTATTCACAATAATAAATGACTGTTTTTACAGGCATGTTAGCGACTAACTGTAGACGTATTTACGGTACTCGTGTCGGATTGTCGTGAATGTCCAGTACCTTATGTATCAGCATAGCATAGTTAGAATACGGGTTAATTTAAGTTTATGTATGACTGAGTAAACACCTGATCGTTTCTTTAATAAAGTAGCTAATGCAAATAAAAATAAAGAATGCCATGAACGATTTAGCTATACTTTTAACACTAAGACACAATTGTGATTCAAAAGAGAAATTTAATGATCCTTAAAAAAAAAACAACAAACTTGTCTAATCTAATGGGGCCACATATGCTTTACTAAAAGTGGTAAACAAGAAATTGATATGTGTGTAATGTGAAAATTAAATGAGATACATTGTTTTTTTTTTCTTCTTTTTTCTTTTTATTAGTGTCTCTTCAACGCTGATTTGTCATTGAAGCTTCCTCCCATTAATAGCTTTACACAGCCGGCAAAATGACAGCCGCAGAAAACGTATGTTACACCCTCATAAATGTCGCCATGGACTCGGAACCTCCAACGGAAATAAGTATGAAAGCGGACCTTGGTATGTGAACCCAGTCTGTTTGCTCTGAATCACATGTAGACTAGGTGCACACATTCATTACAAGTACTTATTACACATACAGTACCAGCTACATCTTGAGATTATTTGTTTTTCATTCTGTGAATGCATGCATAAAATATACGCAGTTCTTTTTAAATATATAGGATCATGTTTGTGGTCAGTTTTCTTAGCTTGTTGTTCTTATTAAAGCTTCTTTATTTTTTTCTTCTATCTTTAGAAAAAGGAGACATCAAGTCAAAAACAGAGGCCCTGAAGAAGGTGATCATTATGATTCTGAATGGAGAGAAGCTTCCAGGGCTTCTGATGACGATCATTCGCTTTGTCCTACCTCTTCAGGACCACACGATTAAAAAGCTCCTGCTGGTGTTCTGGGAGATAGTGCCCAAGACCACCCCTGATGGTAAACTGCTGCAGGAGATGATCTTGGTCTGTGATGCTTACAGAAAGGTAATCCAATCATTTATTGTGCATTTTTCATACAGTAGGTAAATTCTGTACTAGTATTACTTTTATTTGTACTATTCTAAATTTAACAGCAATACTTCAGTTGGTATGTTTAAGTACATGGAAATAATCACCTCTAAGTTATTATAAAAAATATTTACAAACATTTTTTTGTTAATGTGAAGGGATTTGTTACGTTATTACACCACCAAACATACAACAAAATACTATATATTATATTTAAAGGAAAAGCTTACCTGATTGGCTAGTAAGAATAATGACTTTTATGTGAAACATTTAAAACCAAAAAAAAAGTAGTATTTTAAGGATCCTTATTTATAATTATGATATTTTTAAATGCATATTTGGCCTTGTGTCTCATGTTTTGCTTTCTGTGTTTCCAGGACCTACAGCATCCCAATGAATTCATCCGTGGATCCACCTTGCGCTTCCTTTGTAAACTGAAGGAGTCCGAACTGCTGGAGCCGCTGATGCCAGCAATCCGTGCATGTTTGGAGCATCGGCACAGCTATGTGCGCAGAAATGCTGTCCTGGCTATTTATACCATTTACAGGTGGATATGCTTTTGAATTTTATTCCAGAATAAGTGAGAGGAAAAACAACCCAACCCGCAGAGAAAACTGAATCGGTTTGAAAAAACAGGGGTAGATCACTACTGATTTGTTTAACAGAAATGTAAGACAGATCTGAATTCTGTTAGTATTAAACCTGATCTGTGGATAGGACTGTAACAACAGTTTATACCCAAACCTCTGAAAATATATTCTGGGCCTAGAAGCATTAATTTTTCAGAATGGGGGGAAAAATGTATGCATTCTGTGGTGCCCTGATTTATTTTAAACATATTGTCAGGTACTCTAAAATAATATGTCTATTTAAAAAAGAATGGTGTATTTTACACAATCACTTTTTTTTTTTTTTGTAGAAATTTTGAAAATTTAATTCCTGATGCTCCTGAACTGATCCACGACTTCCTGGTAAATGAGAAGGATGCCAGCTGCAAGAGAAATGCTTTTATGATGCTCATCCATGCTGATCAGGTAATACAACTGTCCAGGTTCCCTGTTTTGTTTTTAAACACCTAAAATAAAGTGATTTCTTTGCTGTCAGTAAATGTAAAGAATTGAGTGGTTTGGTATTAATCATAAAACAAAACAAATGATATGCTGTGTACTGTTTAAAAACCAGTCAAATGTGGTAAATATTTGCTATCTTTTTAGAAGTAAATACAGTGTGCAAATGTGTGCAAATCTGTTTAACTGACTAAGATGACCACGGTGACAGTCAATACTTAATCTCTTTATTTATCTCTCAGGACCGAGCCTTGGATTACCTTAGTACCTGCATTGATCAGGTTCATACATTCGGAGACATTCTTCAGTTGGTTATTGTTGAGCTGATTTACAAGGTGCGTGTAGATTAATTTATACTGGAAGTCTCTTACTTCAGCTTGCTCATTTTAAACAAAAGAGAGTATTTTATTGATCTAATCCACAGCCAATGCTTCTAACACCCCCTAAAACTGCTCTATTAAAAGACCTCTCTCCATCCTATTTCTCTTGTACTACCTGTTGTTAATAAGGCGGTCAAATCACTCCTGTGAGAACACCAGCAAGGTTAATATGAAATTAAGCGGAGTCAATATTAAGGTTGCTATTGCTATTTCAGCCATGTGTGGTTTCACATTTTCTCTATACAGTTAATTAATTGCACTCTCCATTGTGCATTTTTGTAGTTGAGACATTTTGTAGTTGAGACAATCTGTGTAAAGATTGCTACCATGTTGATGGTTCCCTGATGGAGAGTTAACTCACTGACACAGATAAATAACTAATTTTTCTTGGTGTAGGTATGTCATGCCAATCCTTCAGAAAGAGCTCGGTTCATTCGTTGTATCTACAATCTCCTGCAATCATCCAGTCCTGCAGTTAAATATGAAGCAGCAGGAACATTAGTGACTCTCTCCAGTGCACCGACTGCAATTAAGGTAGGTGCCCGTTCAATATTCACAGCAGTAAACCAACAACGTCTAATTCTGGTATAAAGAAAGGACTCGCTGTTTTATGAAAAGCCATAAACCCTATTCTGCCTTATGATAATGATTAAAATTCTCACCTCTCAACTGAGTATGTAGCGAAGACAGTGGACTATTTCCTATTTGCCTGCATTTCAACTACTCATTTTCAGTTATTTATTAATAGTGTTCAGTAGTTTGATTTATTTAATGTTTTTTTTTTTTTTTATGCTGTTTTCCAGGCGGCTGCTCAGTGCTACATTGATCTGATTATTAAGGAGAGTGATAACAATGTGAAGCTGATTGTCCTTGATCGTCTTATTGAATTAAAGGAACATCCTACCCATGAACGTGTGCTACAGGTAAAATATTCAAAAGGCTTCTTTTTTTGTGTGTGTTTTACAAAGATTGTTGTATGAAAGTAGTTATATTTCCGCAGTTGCAAGTAATCATAATACTTACAGATCACATTAATTCAATGAGCTAATAATTTACTGAAATACTGGCGCCTAAGTTTTAAAATGACACACATTTTTGTGAAAATGTGACTTTGTCATAAATAGTTTCCAATATATCTTCCTCATCATAAAGCTTATGTCTTGCAGGACCTGGTAATGGACATCCTCCGAGTTCTGAGCACTCCAGATTTAGAAGTGCGCAAGAAAACCCTGCAGCTTGCCCTTGATCTTGTTTCTTCACGCAATGTGGAAGAGGTTTGGGACTGTCTTTCCTATTTCTATTCATGATGACATTTATTTTTAAATGTATGTACTCATTTATTTATTGTCTTCTTTACAGCTGGTCATTGTTCTCAAGAAAGAGGTTATCAAAACAAATAATGTGACAGAGCATGAAGACACAGACAAGTACAGACAGCTGCTTGTCCGAACATTGCACTCCTGCAGCGTCCGCTTCCCTGATATGGCAGCAAATGTTATCCCTGTGGTGAGTTATAACTGCAGATGCAGTATTTAATCCTTTTCCTTTTTATTATCTCTAGGTTACTGTAAGTTGCTATAAAATGTGTTCAATCAGGTATTCAACATTCTATCCTATTATTATTATTATTATTATTATTATTATTATTATTATTATTATTATTATTATGATGATGATTATTAATCAAAAAGCTCACTGTAATCCTGGAATACATCTTAATAGTTGGTTTAAGCCTTCATAGTTTCTAGTGCAGCAGTGAAGGACAGTATATTTGAATGTAAACAGCTTGATCACAACCTTTGTTTGTTTCTGCTAGTTGATGGAGTTCCTGAGTGACAGTAATGAGGCAGCTGCTGCTGATGTGCTGGAGTTTGTGCGAGAAGCCATCCAGAGGTTTGATAACCTCAGGCCCCTTATCATTGAGAAGATGCTGGAAGTCTTCCATGCTATAAAAACAGTGAAGTAAGATTGAGAATATTCAGTCATTTATTTATTTTTATAAGAGAAATGTGTGCAAGGGGATACTAAAAAGAAAAAAAAATGTGTTTCTGTAAACGCAGGATTTACAGAGGTGCCCTTTGGATCCTGGGAGAATACTGTAATACAAAGGAAGACATTCAGAGCGTCATGACCGAGGTCCGAAGGTCTTTGGGAGAGGTACGGGCAACTTGACTAAGTTGTTTTTCCTCTGTAACAATAACATGTATGATGCTTTAGGCCATACATGCTGCACAGCTAAATTAGTTAGTAGCTTGTCATTTAATAACAAGTGGGTTTTAGAATTATGTGCAATGTCTGCAATTTCATTACATACTTAAAATTAAATGCAGGACAGGTCAGTTTTATGTTTTATCTCAAGGATACCGTGTGAAAATAACATATGTTGACTTTTTTTTGTTAAGGTCCAATGTTCAACTTTTTTAGTACTGTATTGGTGATCTGCTTTATACATTAAATGTTGTATCTACTACTTTTTCACATTATTATCTGTGTTTTGCAGATCCCCATAGTTGAGAATGAGATCAAGAAAGAAGCAGGTGAAGTCAAATCTGAAGAGGAGGTATCAGTGGCACCTACTCAGAAACTGGTTACAGAAATGGGCACCTATGCCACACAGAGTGCTCTCAGCAGCTCACGGCCATCCAAAAAGGATGAGGATAGGTATTGAATAAGTGTTACTTTAAAGTTACTCATAGTTACATTTAGGTTTGTGTCTGCTTGCTATCAATTTAACTATTTGGCCATCAGGACATTTTCATGTATTATTTCTTATCTACTTTCCAAGGAAGTGTAGCACTTCAGTACAAATGTACAGACATACTCCTATTCAGTTTGTTATTAAAACAGTATTTGCACTTCCAACTGATGTGCTCTGTGTAAACTGTACATAAGACAGAATAAAATTGTCATTCGTTACTGTAAGGTACTGCCTTTCCTTTTAGACCCCCTCTGCGAGGGTTTATGATGGATGGAGATTTCTTTGTTGCTGCTGCGCTAGCTACAACTCTTACCAAGGTTGCCCTGCGGTATGTAGCCATTGTGCAGGATAAAAGGAAACATAATGTAAGTAAAACTTCAGCTAACATTATTAGTATTAATGAATGACAGTATTCTTTAATTTATTACTATACAATTTATACCATACACAAAATGCACACCTAAAACATTAAGGCTTAGTACTGTTTTGTGTAATTATGAGGGACTTAAGTCTTTTAAATGTTTCTTATTGATTAATGAAGAGTTTTCAAATCTGCTGTATTGCATCTGTGCTCCTAATCTTTGTTCTAGTCATTACATTTCTTCGCTTTTTTGTTTGCTTTTATCTTGTAAAACCTTACATTGATTTTCATGAATTGCTCTTTTTATAGGCCTTCATCGCTGAGGCTATGCTGATCATGGCCACCATTCTGCACCTTGGGAAGTCATCCCTTCCCAAGAAGCCGATCACAGATGATGATGTGGATCGTATCTCCCTGTGCCTCAAGGTGTTGTCTGAGTGCTCTCCCCTGATGAATGAAATCTTTAACAAAGAGTGCAGGAAATCTCTCTCCCACATGCTGTCTGTGAAACTTGAGGAGGAGAAGCTCTCTCAAAAGGTGAGACTTTCCACGACTCTACTACCTAAACATAATAAGCTGTGAATTAGCAGTTTTAGTTTTAATTGTTAGTCAAATAATCAAGCATGTATATTTTAACTGCATGATATATTCCTATTTAGAACATCTAGTTATATATTTGAGTCTCTTGTATGTTTATATTAAACAATTTAAGCTTTTTTTAAAGCTCTAATATGTGCTCTTTTTCTTGTTTCTTCAGAAAGAATCTGAGAAGAGGAGTGTAACAGTACAGGCAGACGACCCCATCTCCTTCATGCAGCTCACAGCTAAGAATGAGATGACATCAAAAGAAGACCAGTTCCAGCTGAGCCTGCTCGCAGCCATGGGCAACACTCAGAGGAAAGAAGCAGCTAACCCCCTGGCTTCCAAACTCAATAAGGTATATTGTTTTACTCTGAAACTGTGAAATCAGTAATCTTCTCTATAAATAGGAAGTAGTCTTCAAGAACTGTGCTAATCTTGCATTAGGATTTCTATTAAAGGGAATCCCAGAAATGCAATGATAAAAGGACATTTTAAAATGCACGTAAAATACTTGTTAGATTTTGGCACTATTGGTTTCTAGAAAGCATCAATTCAAAGGACTATTCCATGATATGTTTTTTTATTGTTTAGACTGTGATAAACACACATAATAATTGTGGGTATGCTATGATTTACAGTTATATAATTTTGCATTTCAGGTCACCCAGCTGACTGGTTTCTCAGATCCAGTCTATGCAGAAGCCTATGTTCATGTGAATCAGTATGATATTGTACTGGATGTGCTTGTTGTCAACCAGACCAGTGACACACTGCAAAATTGCACACTAGAACTGGCCACACTAGGTAAAGGATGAGTAGTTGATTCTTAATTTTTGTAGTTTTTTAGGAACTGGGGATTATTTAAACAAGCTTTTCACATTGTGATACATTCAGCACTCACATATACAACCCTATAAAATTGTGACTTCTGTGACGGTTAAACGCGTGTGACGCATATCTGATTATTTCATTTTGGCCCGTTCCAACCCTTGTCCGTTTTTCAGGGAACACAAAAATGATACAATATCAAAAATACATATCTGAAGACTGTGTTTTAAAATAAGTAGGCTTCCATTTAGATGTACTGTATTGGTTTTGTTGGTACAGTTCTATATTTAATAGAAGTATTTTAATTCAGAACGATAATGATAATGAAAATATCACTTGCCAAAAGTCGACACATGGATTGTAATACAGTACATACTTTTAAATCTGGTATGTATTGTAGCAGTATGTAAAATCCCGTTAACAACCCAACAGCAAAATGAAATCAATATGTTACCCATGCACAGAACTGCATACAACGTAAAAGGTAATGCAATTTAGCAAAAGATTAAAAAAAAAAAAAAAACGACACTGTTTCCAGAATTAACAGTATCCAAAGTCAGTATTCAAAATTGTAGAATATAGTGCTCGATAAGGCCTTAATGTCACAGTTCACTTGTACATGACAATGCACAAAAACAACTAAAGATCACAGATTAAAAAAACACACACATCACAGTAACTAAAACTGTTTATTGATTAAATGTTACATTATCGTAGCTTGTCTCTTTGCTTTGTTTTGGCTGCATTTTCATC